>NC_135541.1:1697970-1795852 GCF_045843805.1 Urocitellus parryii
ACTTTGAACCTGACTTTGAATCTAGTCATTCAAACCCCCACATAATCTGGATAGAGTTTTTCATTTATTTAAATGTTAAAATTCTTAGATTAAGTGGGAATGAAAACTGTGGCACTTAACTCTTCAATCCAAAGGTGGGGACTCCGCTTGTGATTTGATCTGATACTAAAATATATCCGTCAGGAACTCCATGGAGAAAGCACCTCAAAGCCTGGCGCCCCTGTGAAACGTGTCTTCCAGAACACTGCTGGGGACTGGATAGGGACTTGACTGGCACTCATGGTCACGCCAAGCTGGTCCCTTGGCAGAACCCGTGCTGCACCCTCCTTCCCTGAGTGATTGCTCGGCTTTTGCGGAAAAGGTGGTGGTTGTCTGCCCCCCACCTCTGCTCACTCTGAGGAGCCGCCTGCAGGTCTGGAGAGTGACGAAGGGAGAAGGACCAGGCCAGGTCACACTAAGCATGGCTGTGATTCCAAGGACCTGTGCTCTGTGCTGTTCCCCAAGTTCAGAGAAGCCCTGTGGTTGCAGAGAGAAGCCGAGGGGAGGAAACAGGGCTGCCCTCCAGGCTGGTCTAGAACAGACAGCTCTGGGCACTAGCAACCTCAGCTATTGGTGGAGGCCACCGGCCACCCCAGGGTCACAGAGGATCCCAACCTTGCACAGGCCCAGGACCCACACCCACCTAAACAGTGCAGTGCACTGGCACAGGAAAAGCCCGTGCGCTTGGCCGCTGTCACCTGAGCAAGACGTGGTCTGGTGCCTCCCCAGTGCCAGCGGTTGGGGGCTAAAGTCTGGTACCAGACTCCGGGGCTTCATTTTCCTTGAACGAACTTTCTTCCTTGCTGTGAAAACTCAGCCGCGATGCTAATTTGGCGCCACACAATAAACCGTCTGCAGGAATTTTTAAGGGGCTGCCATGTAATTTACGACGGGCCCGGCACGGAAGGAGCCCTGCCAGGGGGAGATGCCCAGCCCCCGTCCGCCGCCGCCGCGCGTCCCACCGAAGCCGGCCTTTGTCCCGGGAAGTGCCGGACCGCGGACGGGAACCGTGGCGCTCGGCGCGCGCCTGGCCGATAACGCCTCTGGTGCCATTTGGAACAGGCCGGCTGTTCCGCGTACCTCGGCGCCGTTGGTAAAGGCGGGGTCGGCCGAGTTTGGAAACAGTGGCTCTGATTCCTGTTCACCTCCATGCCCACCTCCAGGTGGAGGCAGGTCGGGGACACCCCGGCCCCGCCCTGGGCCCTGCGATTAGCGCTAATAGCGATTAATTCCGTCCGCGGCTCAAAGTCCCAGCGGCCACGGCTGCCCGGCCTGCCGCCCTGTGTCCCCTGCGCGCCCCCGCCAGGCGCCCCGCAGCCACGGTGTGGGTCCCGGGCCCAGGGACCCAGGACCGGGCGCCCGCGGCCGAACGCGCTAGATCGCGGCTGCGGCGCGGTGACCGCGGCGGCAGGGAGGGTCCCCCGGGAGGCTCCTGTCCTCGCAGCCAGGAGTTGGGGTCCTAGGAGGCCCGGCGATCCCAGGAGTAGAGGTGTGGGGGTGTGGGGTCTCGGGGTCCCTGCAGCCCTGGGAGGAGGCGGGAGGAGGAGGGCTGGGCAGTTTCCAGAGCCCGGGTGGGGATTCCCGGAGGCGCGGCTGGGCTGCCCGGAGCCAGAGTTGGGAGTTGAGGTCCAGGGATCCGGGCAGCCCAGAGAGAAGCCGGCGGGCTGGGGAGGGATTCCTAGGAGGTGGACAGGCCTTCCCACGGGGTGAACGGGGTGGGGTCCCAGGATTGCTGGCGGCCTGGGGAGGGGGTGTCTCCCAACCTCTGCGCCCATCTAAGTAGGCAGAGCTGCGGGAGGATGCACCCACCGCGCGGGTCGCCGGGTGGGAACGTGCTGGCCTCACAAGTCCGGGGACCCTCTAGGCTGGGGCGGGGGCGGGGGGGGGGGAGGGGCAGCAGGGAGGATAGGAGCTGCCTGGGCACACCTTCTGCTCCCGCCCGCCTACGCACTGGGGGTCCTTGGAGGCGCAGCACATCCACCTGAGGCAGCTCTGGCGGAGTGGGGGAAGTGTGGCCGCCCCACTTGGTAACAACTCCTAACCATGCCTGCCCCTGTGGCTCCAAGTGGCCATTTCCTGGCCTGCTGGACTCTGTGTCTGAATTTGAAACACTGTGGCTTAAATCTGATTTTTTTTTAAGTTCAGCCAATGAGAGGTTTTTTTTTGTTTGTTTTTTAGATGATACAAAACTGGGATTTTAATTGGTTTCATTAATGAAGTTAATTTGGTCCCCTTTAAAATCTACTCATTATTTTATCAATCTACCTGAAAATAACTGCCAAACAAAATAACTACTACCGACTGCTGGTAGAAGGACTTCACACACTGATAAGATATATGTGTGTGCACCTGTGTGTTTTCTACCTCGAGTAGGGTGGCGGCTGGGAGTCCTGGGAATAGGCAGCCAGTGAGTTCTGGGCTGTGGGGAGCCTCTCTGTGTGTCCTGAAAGCTCACTGGTGTCCTGTGGAGTTGGATGGGTAACAGCCCTCAACTTGGGGGACAGATGTGCAGTCTAGAGAGGCAAGTGGCCAGCTGGTGCTCAGCTCTGTCTCTGCAGTGCTGACCACCTCTAGCCACCGACCCCAACCAGGGCCAGCTGCTGTGGAGTCTGACCCATACTAACTGGAGAGTGCAGGGAGAAGTGTCACTCACAGCAAGGACAGCCCCTCCCCTCAACCCCTGGAGCGCCTGAGTGTACCCAGCCCTGTCTTCCTGGTCAGGGTTCCATCCTCTGCCCATTCAGTTCTGTCCTGGACCCCTTCTCCACGAGGATGGTGCTGAGGATCTCCCAGGCAGCCCTCAGGCCAGGTGGCAGGTTCCCAGAAGCTCTTTGTTACAGGTATCAGAATAGAGCCCCACACACCCCTGTGCCACGGCAGGCAGTCGATGGCCCGGGCAGAAAAGTGCCCACACCTCTAGCCCTTCCAGCCTGAAGGTGTCACTACACCCAGGGAGGAGTGGCCCACATGGGGGTCCCGAATCCTGGTGTCTTCAGATTGGGTCCTCCCCAAAGTCCCTGGGGACCTGCAGTGACAAGATGGCCTGCCCCCCTTTCTAAGTTGCTAGAGGTTTCTTCCTCTGGCCCTTTGCCTTCACCACTGCCAAGAGAAGACCACTTTTCTCAGGAGACATGGCCCAGGTCAGAGCTGCTGGGCAAGACAGTCCAGATGGGGTTCCCCTCGACCCCAGTGCTCCTTCAGGCTGTACCATGTACCCTGCACCCCCACTGTGTTCTCAGGGCACCCCCATCTCCAGCCCACTGCCAAGTGCTGGGCATTAAGCTACGGCAGGTCCTCCATCCTCCCACACGCAGCCTTCCGTGACTCTGGCTGCATCTCTCCTGGGGGAATTTCAGGCAGTGTCCTTACCCACAGCCTGCGCCTGCTCTCGGCCACCTTCAAAAAGAACCAGATGCACGCTGCACTCTGAGCCCCTGGTGGCCAGCTGGTGCTCAGTTCTGTCTCTGCAGCCCGGGGCCTCTGGCTTCTACCCACAAAGGAAAGGACACGGAAGGGATCCAAACCCTGCTCCCAGTGAGAATTGCTCCAGTCTGGGGGTTTCCAGGAGACCCCCTGACTGGGGGTTTGACACTGACCCTCACCTCTTTGATTTTTCACCCTCTTCTATCAGTATCCCCAAACAGGATGAAACAAATTAAAACGGACTCCATTCCTTTTGTGCACACGCTGCTCAGCTCCTGAGGGAAACCTCTTAGCAGCAATTAGAAGCCAGGTCAAGTGGCCTGTGGGGCTGAGTGTGCCCGGGGCTCTGCGGACAGCGGCAGTGCCCAGGCTTACCCTCCTCTCTGGTCTCTTCCTTCTAGATTTATTATAAAGTCATTAAGGACATTGAGCCGGGTGAGGAGCTGTTGGTGCACGTGAAGGAAAGTGGCTACTCCCTGGGCGCGGTGCCACCCAGCCTGGATGGTAAGACCCCATGGGCCGCCGCCTGGGCCCCACCCCACGCAGGAGGGTACCAGGTGTCTCCTCACGTCACACCACGTGCTGGGGGGCTGGGCGTCTGGCAATGCAGTGTCCAGTGTTTGCAGACCCCAGGTCAGCTGATGGAGTGCTGCTGGACCCCCTCAGCCTGGGGGCTTCCTCCCTCCTTCCCTGGGACCTCGGAGTCTCACCCCAGATGTGAGAAGGGCGAGGACAGTGTGGCCATCGTAGCCTGCCGAGTTCTGTCTTTAGAGTGATTTGTAAAGCTCTATTAATATTATTTCCATGATAAGTTTTCCCACCCTCGGAATAATACGTAGCCTACTTTGTGACCTGGAAGGCTGCCCCTGCCCACTTTGGGGCTTCCTGTCATCTCGGATAAGAGGATGATGGCTACATATGGGTCTTTAGAAGTGATGTTCACTCGCAGTTCGAAGTTCGGGAGAGTCGGGAGCCTGTCCTGGGTGGGAGGACAACTCGAGGGTGGAGTGGGTCTTCTGCTCCTCCCTGCAGGCTGGGCAACCTCTCTGCTCTCCTTCCCTCTCTGTCATCAGAGTACCTGTCCCCTAGGATGTGACCAGCCAGTGCCCCTTTCTGTCTGTCTGTACCCCTCGAGGAGAAGCCAGCTCCCACAGACGCGGTCCCAAAGCCCGGGCTGGCATTCCTTCCTGGTGCTGAGCAGCCGGGGCTCCTGGGCCAGTGGTTTGAGGGGGGGCCCACCCGGCCACCCGGCCACCCGGCCACCCGGCCTAAGAGCACAGGCCGGTGGCCCTCAGTGGCTTTGCTAAACAGATGTTCAGCGGCTTCTTTTTGGATGAGACCACACCAGTGGACAGAAAGGCCTTCCCTCCGTCTAGCTGTTTCCAGAACTAGCGATTCCTGCTCACGCCAGAGGAAGGAGGGAGGTCGGGCTCCTCCCCCCTGCTTCCTCTCCCTCCCCTGCAAACATACCAAGGTTTAATGATTAATGCCATGAACCCCGAGTTCCTCCAAGGAGCCCCTCCGACTTCCCGGTGACGGAGCCGTGTGGCTGGCCGGGCAGCTGGAATTAGCAGGCAGGCTTTAGGACCAGACCCCCAAGACTGCCTTAGTTTACCCCTCAACCCAGGCCTGGCCCAGCAGTCCGAGTCCCCCTCTGTCGGGCAGCAGTCTCTGTCCCTGACTCGGCAGAAAGGAAATCGCCACAGAGGACAGTTTTGCCAGCCGGGTGCTGTCTGTGCTCTCCTCTAAAGTTTGGTTTTAATTAGGCGGTGGAGAAAAGAAAAATAAATCTGCAAGATTTGAGTAGCAAGAGGGAGGTCTCATTTTCCCTGAAATAATTGTTGAAAAGACCTGTGAATCTTAGATGTTGCACGAGAGCTCCGGGAGATAAATCTACTTAACTTTAAGGAGAGCACTCAACTCCGGAATTTCATTTGTACAATGAAATTTCTTTCTTCCCAAGGTTTTTTAAAAAACCTTGATTCCTGTTCCCCACCTGCCTCCAACCCCCGATATTAAATAACTTGAGTCTACATTTTCCTAATAATCTATCAAACGTCTGTGGGCTAATTGCTTTCCACACACAATAGTCCAACATCAAATATTTGACTTTTCCACCCTCTGCTGTCAAGGTCGCTTCTTTGCCGCCCCAAAAGCCACTCCCCACCCCCACTTAAACTCTGAATCCAGCAGAAAGAAAATGCAAAAACGTTCCTCACTAAGATAATTATCATAAAAACTCTTTTATGCCAGCCTGGCTAAATGCAGAGGCCCCTTATCACTGCAGGAATTTGGAGTCGGCTCTCGAGCTCTTTCGAGGCTGGAGTCGTAGATTAGCGTGTGGATGCCGCGTAATTGTGAACCCCTCCGTTCTCAAAGCCATTAGGCACTGATTTATTTTTCTGTTATGTTCCTGCTCTGCCGTGAAAGTTGCTGATGGAACTTGAGCTAGACAAGGAGGTGCAGGTTTGATGGGCAAGACACAGGCTGGGCCCGAGTGGCTTGGTTTGGGTAGAAGTCAGACTCTCCACCGCAGTTGGATGAAGAGAGCTCGGTTTCCCATCATTCTCTTTTGTGCTTTTGGGAGAGCAGGGCTTGGCTGGGGACCACATCAGGTGAGAGGTTGAAAGGGAGCTGGGTTTGCTGACCACGTGCAGATTCCCGGGTCCAGCGACCTTTCATTTTCTTTAGACGCTTGTCAAAAAGAATTCTTTCCCATGAGAACTTTCTTGGTCTTGGGAGAAAATAAAGTCCTTTGTATTCAAATGCGCTTTCCCATCTAGAGAGGCTCACAATAATGCACTGCCCCCTCCCCAGGGAAGGTCCCGAGGACACCGTGTGTGCGTACAGTGTGGGACAGACACACCACACCATGGGTTGCCACAGGACGCGCGTCCGGGTGTCGCACACACTTTTAGCACTTCTTTAAGATGGGGTTGCTGTGGCTGCTGAAGGGACACCCATGTGCACTCGGATCCCGCCTCCCCTGCCTGCGGGAAGCTGAAGGGCCCGTCCACACCACACACAGGGGCTGGTGAGGCTCCGCTGTGTCTTCCGCGCGGGGGGGTGGGGGGGGGCACGGGAGTTTGCAGAAGAATGGGACCCAGGACGATGGAACACCGTGTGTCACCATGGCCCACTGCACTGCCTCCAGTGTGCCCTCGGACACCACCAGAATCAGAATCTGGACTTTCATTTTAAACCTGTCAAGTCCTCTGCTGATTCTGTTGCATGGTGTCTTGTGGGCTTCTGCAGGACCTTACGCATGCTCACGTGCTCTGCCCCTGAGCTACACCCCTAGCCCCCCAGATTTTTATTTTAAATCCAAATTTCAAATCAAAAATGGAAAAATGAGTTGGTCAGCGGGATGGGTGATGGAGGTGGCACTTCTTCTTGTCTTTGTTTTCAAACCTCGGCTTCTGCAGTTGTGCTGCTTTTTGGGGTGGGGGACTAGAGAAGCACCATAAATTGGTGACTTGGTTCCGATGCTGGTGGTGTCCCTCATCTCTTCTGTGACAAAGTGGGACACACAGATAGCACCCATGGCGCTCGGGTTAGTGCAAGGCTCGAATACATGAATCCCGTGAAGCTCCTAGGACAGCGCCTGCCCCACAGGTGCCCAGGGAACCTCCCGTGTGAACACCACTGTTTACATAATGTTCACAGCAAACACCTCTTGAAAAGGTCCTGCACACTGGGTTATATTAAAGCCATCGTGTAGACCTGGAGGTGACTGTTTCTGTAATGTGAGTCACCTTTGCCCTCCTCCTCCCCCTCCTCACTCTGAGGTTCCCATTGGGGGTCCCACCCTGGCACCCAAGGATGAGTCCAGGGCCTAGGAGGGTTTTTCTGGCTCTGCACCTGTCCAGGAATGATCCCAGGTGGCCTTCCCGACAGATTTTGGGATAGAGACTTGGGTGCCCAGTGTCCAGCATGAGGCTGCAGCGCACACCCCATGTGGCCCAGCAGGGCTGTGTGGGTGAGGGTCTGCAGATCTGGAGGGCTCACTGTATTCTTTCTCTGTGGTCTCGTCCTCCCCAGCAAGTTCCTTGTTGGCCACAGTCTCAGATGAATCAGCAGGGACAGGACACCTAACTCCTGGTGAAACTGGGTTATCTGGACTAGAAGTGGCATCTACCGCGTGGCCCCAAACCCACGCAGGCCCAAGGCCCTCTTTTGGCCTGGCAGCCCTTCCTTGCCACCCAGATATTAGCCCCTTTCCAAAGATTTGGCCAGGAGTCACAGCTGGTGGGCAGCACTGGTGTCCTGCAGGTGTCACCCTGTGGGCTCAGCAGCAGCATCTTAGGGACTCGAGGTGGCACTGGGTTCCCACCATTAGGGGTGGCAGTGCAGCCCAGGCCTTTACCCTTGGACTCAGGGAAGCCTCCAGTATCAGGAGGTGCCCCTGCCCATGGCTATCACAATGCCCAGGCTGCAGAGCATCTCGCCTCCTCCAGGACTTGGAGGTGGCCCCTGGTCATAGCTGTCTCTCCTTCGTCCCCATTTCTCCTGCCTCGGAACCCTGCAGCTCCAGCCTTCTCAGTCAGCCCAGTTCACCGAGGCTCTGCCCAGGCTGGGCACGTGCACACCCACACGTTCACTTGAGCACATGCAACCCCTGACATACATCCTCGCATCTGAACCTGTGCACACGTGTTCATGCATTCACAATACACGTGGATGCACTGCACACGCGCACATGCGATGCGCACACTCAAAGCATACATGTGCACATAAGTATGTGCCTACATAACACATGACACAGTTATGTGCTCACAAGTGACAACACAACACAACATGCATGCATGAGCCACCAAAACACATGCACACATGCAAAGTGCGCACACGTGGACACACAAAGATGGATACAAACATGTATATACCCCAAATGCAGGCACATTTGCACAGTACATGCATACTACACATGTGCAAGCTTGGAAATATGCCAATACACAAATATTTGCACACACAGTTGCCTAGAAACCCATGAACACATGTTCACGTACACACATGTGCATGTAAACACAAATGCATGCTCATGGATATGGGTGCAAATACACAGACATGCACACATGTTCACACAAAGATGCACAAACATGGTACAGTTGTGCTGGGCTGGTCAGACTCCTGCAAATACACCCCATGCAGCTGCACACACCATGCACAAGCATGTGTCTGCACACCCACACGTGCCCACAAGCACACGAATGTGCTGTGCTACTGTGAGAGGTCAGAGCAGGTGTTCTCTCTCCAGCCAGGTGGCAAGCAGGGTTCCTGGGTGGGGACACAGGCTCTGGGTGGAAGCTGTCCTCCAGCAGCACAGGCCGGGGAGGCGGGAGGGGGCCCAGACCCACCCCCGCAGGGTGACAGCTCCAGCCTGATTGTTTGGCTTGGCACCGTGGTCAGGATGCTGCTCATAAACTTAATAATAGCTGCCCCCCTTTTAATTTGTTTGACCTTGATGACAATAATTTATTATACGCGTTGGCGCTCTGTCGTCTCTTCCCCTGATTCATAAACAAAGCCTTGGCCTGGCTTCCTTCTGGCTCCCAGACAGAGCCCCCTCTGCCCACAGTGGCTGCCTGAGGCCCGGCCAGGGCCCCCATGCGGTGGGCTCAGTGTTTCCCAGGAGGCAGAGCCGGGGTCTTCCGTCCCTGTGGTTCCCAGGCCCCGGGGACCCTGGCTCCAGGATGGAGGCAGAGGAGAGCCAGGCAGGGGGGCTCTGGCTCTGCTGCCACCTCCTGTCCTGTCTTGCAGAGGAGCCCACGTTCCGCTGTGACGAGTGTGACGAGCTCTTCCCGTGCAAGGTGGACCTGCGGCGCCACAAGAAGTACGCCTGCGGCTCTGCGGGGACCGCCGCCTACCAGGGCCTGGGGGAGGGGCTCAAGCCCGAGGGCCTCGGTGGCGGGGGCAGCGACCCCTCCCACGAGTGCAAGGACTGCGAGCGGATGTTCCCCACCAAGTACAGGTGCCACCCCCCGCCAGGCGGGCACCAGGGCCAGGCGGGCACCAGGGGCAGGAGGGCACCAGGGGCAGGCGGGCACCAGGGCCAGGAGGGCACCAGGGGCAGGCGGGCACCAGGGGCAGGAGGGCACCAGGGGCAGGCGGGCACCAGGGGCAGGAGGGCACCAGGGCCAGGCGGGCACCAGGGGCAGGAGGGCACCAGGGGCAGGAGGGCACCAGGGGCAGGCGGGCACCAGGGGCAGGAGGGCACCAGGGCCAGGCGGGCACCAGGGGCAGGAGGGCACCAGGGCCAGGAGGGCACCAGGGCCAGGCGGGCACCAGGGCCAGGCGGGCACCAGGGGCAGGAGGGCACCAGGGCCAGGCGGGCACCAGGGGCAGGAGGCACCAGGGGCAGGAGGGCACCAGGGGCAGGAGGGCACCAGGGGCAGGCGGGCACCAGGGGCAGGCGGGCACCAGGGACAGGAGGGCACCAGGGCCAGGCGGGCACCAGGGCCAGGAGGGCACCAGGGGCAGGCGGGCACCAGGGCCAGGCGGGCACCAGGGGCAGGCGGGCACCAGGGCCAGGCGGGCACCAGGGGCAGGAGGGCACCAGGGGCAGGCGGGCACCAGGGCCAGGCGGGCACCAGGGGCAGGAGGGCACCAGGGGCAGGAGGGCACCAGGGGCAGGCGGGCACCAGGGCAGGAGGGCACCAGGGGCAGGCGGGCACCAGGGGCAGGCGGGCACCAGGGGCAGGAGGGCACCAGGGGCAGGCGGGCACCAGGGGCAGGAGGGCACCAGGGCCAGGCGGGCACCAGGGGCAGGAGGGCACCAGGGCCAGGCGGGCACCAGGGGCAGGAGGGCACCAGGGGCAGGAGGGCACCAGGGGCAGGCGGGCACCAGGGCCAGGCGGGCACCAGGGGCAGGAGGGCACCAGGGCCAGGCGGGCACCAGGGGCAGGAGGGCACCAGGGGCAGGAGGGCACCAGGGGCAGGTGGGCACCAGGGCAGGAGGGCACCAGGGGCAGGAGGGCACCAGGGCCAGGCGGGCACCAGGGGCAGGAGGGCACCAGGGCCAGGCGGGCACCAGGGGCAGGAGGCACCAGGGGCAGGAGGGCACCAGGGGCAGGAGGGCACCAGGGGCAGGAGGGCACCAGGGCCAGGAGGGCACCAGGGGCAGGAGGGCACCAGGGCCAGGCGGGCACCAGGGGCAGGAGGGCACCAGGGCCAGGAGGGCACCAGGGCCAGGCGGGCACCAGGGGCAGGAGGGCACCAGGGGCAGGAGGGCACCAGGGCCAGGCGGGCACCAGGGGCAGGAGGGCACCAGGGCCAGGCGGGCACCAGGGGCAGGCGGGCACCAGGGGCAGGAGGGCACCAGGGCCAGGCGGGCACCAGGGCCCGGAGGGCACCAGGGCCAGGCGGGCACCAGGGCCAGGCGGGCACCAGGGCCAGGCGGGCACCAGGGGCAGGAGGCACCAGGGGCAGGAGGGCACCAGGGGCAGGCGGGCACCAGGCCCCCACACCACGCGGGGACAGAAAAGGCGCACCAGCGGCCCGTGCCGGAGCCTTGGTGTCGCCCCTTTCCCACCAGAAAGTCTGAGCCCCAGAAAGACCTGTTCATCCCTGACAGGGAGGCCACTGCCCCTGCTGGCTGCAGGCCTGCGTTGTGGAGACCGCCTGGCAAGGATCAGGACTGTGCGCAGGTCCTGGGCCTGCTGCGCTCTAGCCCCAGTTGATGCCAGGGGCCACAGTGCCCACTGCCCAGGATGGCATGGGCAGCCTCCCCAGACCCCTCCCCAGGCCCAGGAAGGCGGCATCCAGGACCCCTTCTACCCCAGACCCCAGGCTCTGCTCCCCTCAGGTGGCAGCCACCTGCCGGAGAAGGGCATCAGAGCGCCAGGCCCACTGGACACTGGCTGGACACAGACAGCAGGAGCAGGTCCACTGGCCCTCCTCCACCCTGAGGCTGGACAGAGTCAAGACCCTACCACCCATTGGGGACCTACATGAAATCCCAAGGGCAGATAGCACCCCGGGCTCTATGGGGAGGCAGGACACCCAGTCCCAGAGCTCCAGGAACCAGCGGCTGAGGCTCGGGCCTCTCCCACCTGGGAGGGCTCCCTCCAGGCCCGCCCTGCCCAGTGAGCCACCATCAGGCCGCTGATGGCCTGTGATGGCTGGGGATTTACAGCCCGTCCAGTCCCAGCCCCCTGGGATGCAGACCCTCCACCCAGACGACTGAGAAATGAGCTGGTGGGCGAATCCCGGCAGAGGCCGCCACAGAGCGCGCTAAAGAGGGTCCCTGTTTTCTTTACATAAACACATAAATCACAATTAACAACAGGCAAAAGATACAATCTCCGGGTGCCGGAGGAGCAGGCGTTCCTGATCTAAATGGATGGCTGGGCCCCGTAATTAGCGGGCTGTGATGTATTACTGCTTTGCTCATGAAGATTAACGGATATCCCGGGGACGGGAGGGGAGGCCGGGGTCCCCAGAGAGGAGGGGTCAGAGGCTGTTGGCTCAGCTGGGAGGGGCAGCACCCTGCCAGCAGCTGCTGTCCCCGCCCAAGCGCGTCACCCTTGCAGACCCTCTGCCACTCCCGCTGCCTCCTGGGTGGCAGGCCACTGCGAGGGGCAGCCCCGGCTCCTGCCCAGCCCCCCGTCAGCTCAGGGAAGCGTCCAACCTCCGTGACTCCTTTTTCCCTTGGCCCAAGTTTAGTTCAAAGTTGGGATTTCCCAGAAGGGTGGCCAGGACGTGGGGCCTGGGGTCCCGCCCTGCCCCTGGCTGACTGGGGGTGGCCTTGGATGGGGGACTGAGCTCTGGGTAGGAACCGGCTTCCTCCTGACACAAGGGCCAGCTGTGTCTGCCCCTGGGCAACCCCCAGAGGATGCAGCGGGAGGGGCAGGCCGAGGGCACCAGTGACTCTGACCCCTGTCCCCAGCTTGGAGCAGCACATGATCGTCCACACAGAGGAGCGCGAGTACAAGTGTGACCAGTGTCCCAAGGCCTTCAACTGGAAGTCCAACCTCATCCGCCACCAGATGTCCCATGACAGTGGAAAGCGCTTTGAATGTGAAAACTGCGTGAAGGTACCGTGCCAGCCCCGCCAGCCTGGCCCCGATCCCAGCTCCTCCGCCGTCCTGTGAAAATGCCCAGGGTAGCGATAGCAGCTTAGATGAGAGGCCCCGGGGCCACTGTGGTCCTTCCTCATTCCTGGGGAGGACAGGAAGTCAGAGACCCTATCACACAACTCAGGAGGATCAGGGCCCCAGCAGAACCCAGGTCCTCTCCAGGGAGGCCCTCGTGCCCCTGCCAACCCCAAGGAAGAGGCTGGTGAGGGTGGCCTCCCTGGTGCCAGCCCTCGGGGTCCATGTACTTCAGCCGAGATACTCTCTGCGGGGATCATGTGTGGCCTTCTGGCCCCCAGGTCCTCAGGAGTGACTGTGGGACCCCAGCCCAAAGGCTCTGCGGCTCCCCGGTGGCCCCTAGCAGCTGCCCCGGCCAGCTCGGGCAGGGAGGGCAGCGCCAGAGGGAGGCAGGGCCCGGCCTTTCTGGCTGGACCCTCCAGCAGAGCGTCTCTCCCAGGTGTTCACGGACCCCAGCAACCTGCAGCGGCACATCCGCTCGCAGCACGTGGGCGCCCGGGCGCACGCCTGCCCCGACTGCGGCAAGACCTTCGCCACGTCCTCCGGCCTCAAGCAGCACAAGCACATCCACAGCACCGTCAAGCCCTTCATATGTGAGTGCCCGCTGCCGCCCGCGCCGCCTGCGCCTGCCCCTCGGCCCACGCTGCAGGGGCAGAAATCCCTCCCAGCCAGGCCTGAGGCCTCTGCCTAGTGGCCGGGTCCTGGCAGCCCTCAGGGGCCACTAGGACTGCCCGCTCGCTCCACCCTGCTCCCCGGCCCCCTCCTGCCTGTGCCCCCTCTGTGTTTCCTCCAGTGGCTGCAGGTAGGTGGTGGGGCAGCAAGGACCTCGGTTCCTCCCCGCCCCTCTGCTCCCAGCACTGGCTGAGCTACAGAGTGCAGCCGGGTGGGGCCAGCCACGGAGCAGTGTCCTCCAGAGCCACAGGGCAGGCCCGCTCCCAGGTGCCCTGTCCTGCTGTCCTCGTGTTCACATGCTAGAGGGAGGAGACGAGGTGACAGACACCAGCTGGGGACAGCAGTGCAGGGCTAGAGCCTCAGGGAGGCCAAGCTGGTGCTGGGTGGGCACTGCCCCTGCACCTTTGTTGGGAGGTGCCCAGCACAGTGGTGAGGAGCACTGGCCTGGGTGCCTGCCGAGAGGCTCAGGGTGGGGGGACGGGGGCCAGAGGTCACCAGGGACCAGTCCTGCAGGCTGTGGGCCTGCACAGGGCCTTTGGCTGGCCCTGGTTCTCAGTGAGTTCAGCCACAGAGAGGCCATGTCCCCGTGTGCCATCGTCTTTGTCACAGCAGGCCTAGTCCCCACGCCTCGTGCAGTCACACACTTTGTGCGTTCCCAAGCACACGCCTGCCCCTGCAGTCACCAACACACACGTGCGTAGTGCAGGATCATCTCACACACACACGTGTGTCCAAGTACACACCTGCCCCATGCAGTCACCTAACACAGACACACGTGTGCATCTCACACACGCCTGCCTCGCACGGTCGTCTCACACGCACACGTCAGGCTGTCACCCCTCGCAGACCTCTGGCTGAGCTGTGTCACCTGTCTGCCCACTGTCCCCATGCTATCATGACACCCAGATCAGGCCTAGTGAGGAGGAGGAGGAGAGCCAGGCCCTGTGGGCGGGTGTGCGTGTTGGCGTGAGGTGAGGGCTTCCAGGACTGGTGCAGCCTCGCCAGGGCAGGGCCCACTGGGACGCACCGTGGTCCTCGGGACGTGCAAACCGGCTTTGTGAAGCCCACTGGGT
The DNA here is from genome assembly GCF_045843805.1 of Urocitellus parryii. NCBI lineage: Eukaryota > Metazoa > Chordata > Mammalia > Rodentia > Sciuridae > Urocitellus > Urocitellus parryii. The sequence goes on from NC_135541.1 coordinate 1,712,267, forward strand.
CCTGTGGAGAGCGTGAGTTCCAGGCTGCCGCCTCCTGGGCGGGCTGAGCCCACGGTTCCCCCGCATGGCACAGGCTCCCCGCGGGGTGGGCCTACCCCACGGTGAGGACACATGCCCTCATCGGTGTCCAGGCCCCGCTCTGTGCCTTGCCTTCTGGCAAAAGCCATGCAGCCCTCGAGATTGAGTCTGTCCCCAGGTTGGTGTTGGGCGGAGGCCAGAGCTGGGCAGCACGCTCGGAGACCCTCCGAGGGCTTCAGCTTGGGATGGGAAACTGCAAGGAAGTGGGGAAGTCCACGTGGGTCACTTGGAGGACAGTGAGGGCACGGGCACTGAGTACACACGGACGCCGTGTCACCCACTGGGTGAAACCTGTGTGCACGCCCATAGCTCACCCTACTCCTGGAAGGCCCAGGCCCCGCCAGCTCAGAAACCGAGGCAATGTCGGTCCCACTGGGGAGCTGGAGTGTGCCCTGTGGGTGCCTGAGGGAGAGGTGGGAAGGAGGAGGCGAGAATTGGCATGGAAATGGGAGGCTCCTCTCGAGCACTTTCCCAAAGAGCACCCTCCTGCAGAGGACGGGCGTGTGCAGTGAGGGTGTGTGAGTGGGTGACCACAGGGGGAGTGGGGGACGTGTCCTGGAGAGGAGGGGCGTGTGCAGTGAGGGTGTGTGAGTGGGTGACCACAGGGGGAGTGGGGGACGTGTCGTGGAGAGGAGGGGCGTGTGCAGTGAGGGTGTGTGAGTGGGTGACCACAGGGGAGTGGGGGACGTGTCCTGCAGAGGACGGGCGTGTGCAGTGAGGGTGTGTGAGTGGGTGACCACAGGGGGAGTGGGGGACGTGTCGTGGAGAGGAGGGGCGTGTGCAGTGAGGGTGTGTGAGTGGGTGACCACAGGGGAGTGGGGGACGTGTCCTGCAGAGGACGGGCGTGTGCAGTGAGGGTGTGTGAGTGGGTGACCACAGGGGGAGTGGGGGACGTGTAGTGGAGAGGAGGGGCGTGTGCAGTGAGGGTGTGTGAGTGGGTGACCACAGGGGAGTGGGGGACGTGTCGTGGAGAGGAGAGGCGTGTGCAGTGAGGGTGTGTGAGTGGGTGACCACAGGGGAGTGGGGGACGGGTCGTGGAGAGGAGAGGCGTGTGCAGTGAGGGTGTGTGAGTGGGTGACCACAGGGGGAGTGGGGGACGTGTCCTGCAGAGGACGGGCGTGTGCAGTGAGGGTGTGTGAGTGGGTGACCACAGGGGAGTGGGGGACGTGTCCTGGAGAGGAGGGGCGTGTGCAGTGAGGGTGTGTGAGTGGGTGACCACAGGGGAGTGGGGGACGTGTAGTGGCCTGCGTCCACACCCGTCCGACGAGGGAAAGGAGCCCTTGTTTCCGTGGTTAGGAAGAAGCTGTCCCGTGGACACCCATGCTTGCGTGTGCTCCTCACGTTCTTGTTAGAGGAGCAAGAGGAAGACGAGCGGGTGCTTCACTCACCCAGCCCACAGGACCCTGAGCCAGGGCACTTGAGCCTCGGGAAGTGGGAGGATCTGAGTGGTCAGGGTTTGCTCTCACCCGTGGGGACAGCCGTGTCTGGAGCGGTGAGGAAGTAGGAGGCTGTGGAGCCCAGACCCCTGTGGCAGCCAGCTGAGGGGGCCTAGCCCTGCTGCGGCCCTCGGCCAGGCCTGGGCTGGCTCTCCCTCCCCCCGGAGACAGCCCCAGGGTGGGACACCTGTGCACACACAGGCACATGCGTTTATACGTGCACCTCTTCCCTATAGTACACAGACAGGTGAGCACATGCTCTGTGCACGCATGAGACGTGGCATGTTATAGAATCATGGCACATACATGAAGAGGCGCACACACATGCACAGAGGCACGCTTGCCCGCACAGCTGCTCCCCCTGGAGGTACGGGTCCCCTGTAATTTCATACGGCCTGTGTCTGCTCTCTGCTGATGTTCCAGGTGAGGTCTGCCACAAGTCCTACACGCAGTTCTCCAACCTGTGCCGGCACAAGCGCATGCACGCGGACTGCCGCACGCAGATCAAGTGCAAGGACTGTGGGCAGATGTTCAGCACTACCTCCTCCCTGAACAAGCACCGGCGCTTCTGCGAGGGCAAGAGCCATTACACGCCGGGCGGCCTCTTCGCCCCGGGCCTGCCCTTGACCCCCAGCCCCCTGATGGACAAGGCCAAGCCCTCCCCCAACCTCAACCACACTGGCCTGGGCTTCAACGAGTACTTCCCCTCCAGGCCCCACCCCGGGAGCCTGCCCTTCTCCACGGGCCCCCCGGCCTTCCCTGCACTCACGCCCGGCTTCCCGGGCATCTTCCCTCCGTCCTTGTACCCCCGGCCGCCTCTGCTACCTCCCACACCGTTGCTCAAGAGCCCCCTGAACCACACCCAGGACGCCAAGCTCCCCAGCCCCCTGGGGAACCCAGCACTGCCCCTCATCTCCGCGGTCAGCAACAGCGGCCAGGGCGCCACGGCGGCCCCGGGGCCGGAGGAGAAGCTGGAGAGCCGCCTGGAGGACACGTACGTGGAGAAGCTCAAGACCAGGAGCCCCGACATGTCCGATGGCAGCGACTTCGAGGACATCAACACCACGACGGGGACCGACCTGGACACCACCACGGGGACCGGCTCGGACCTGGACAGCGACGTGGACAGCGACCGGGACAAGGGCAAGGACCAGGGCAAGCCCGAGTTTGGCGGCGGCTCGGTGCCCCCGGGGTCCACCCACAGTGGGGCCGAGGTGCCCGTCTTCTACTCACAGCACTCCTTCTTCCCGCCGCCCGAGGAGCAGCTGCTGACCGCCTCGGGCGCTGCCGGCGACTCCATCAAAGCCATCGCGTCCATTGCGGAGAAGTACTTTGGCCCGGGCTTCATGGGCATGCAGGAGAAGAAGCTGGGCGCGCTGCCCTACCACTCGGTGTTCCCCTTCCAGTTCCTGCCCAATTTCCCCCACTCCCTGTACCCCTTCACGGACCGCGCCCTGGCCCACAACCTGCTGGTCAAGGCCGAGCCAAAGTCGCCCCGGGACACACTCAAGGTGGGCGGCCCCAGCGCCGAGTGCCCCTTCGACCTCACCACCAAACCAAAAGAGGGGAAGCCCATCCTGCCCGCGCCCAAGGTGCCCCCGGCACCCGCGTCCAGCGAGGAGCAGCCACTGGACTTGAGCATCGGCAGCCGGGCCCGCGCCAGCCAGAACGGAGGGGGCCGGGAGCCCCGGAAGAACCACATCTACGGGGAGCGGAAGCCAGGGGCCGGCGAGGGGCTGCCCAAGGTGTGCCCGGCGCAGCTGCCCCAGCAGCCCTCCCTGCACTACGCCAAGCCCTCTCCCTTCTTCATGGACCCCATTTACAGGTATTAACATGCCCCGTCCTCACCTCCTCTTGCCCGGAGCCCACGCCGCAGGAGCTGGCCACATCCGCCCCAGGTTCTCTGCCTCTGTGGGCTTCAGGGAGGGGCCTCAGCTCCTGGGGCTCCATACCCCTCTGGAGGGGCATCTGGCTGGGCCACTCCCAGGGTTGGTGGGCCGGGGTGGGGCCTCCTGGACACGTGTGGTTCCCTTGTACCGACCGCAAGTCAGATGTCCTCTGCCCCACCTTGAGCCCCTCCTGAGTACTGCCATCATCAGTATCCACGCCTCCCTGTGTCCAGCTGTCTTTCCTGAACCAAGTCTGTGTTCCGGAAAAGGTCAGAGGGGCCTGCACTGGCTCTGAGCTCTCTGTCCACCTCCCTGAGGCTCCACATCCCCAAGGCTGCCCCTGTGGTCCCACCCCACTCTTGAAGCCACACTAAGGGGCATTTTGGTGGCCTGGGAGAAACCACAGAGGGAGCTGTTGGTCCCCAGAGGGGACGAGGGAGAGGATAGGGAAGTTCAAGAGGGTCTGCAGGACATCAGCCTCCCATCTCTCTGATGTCCTCCCAGCAAGGGGCCGGCTGAGTCCCGTTCCCCAGCCAGTGGGCAGGCTCTGCCCCTCCCTAGGTGGGGTCCACAGGGAGAGCGGGACCAGGTTCCATGGCAGGGGTCCTACCATCCTCGCCATGAAGGGAGACCCCAGGGGCTGCCCCCAGCGGGTGCCCCCAGCAGAGGCCGAGCACCAGGGCCAGCCCAGGCCTCGGAAGCCTGTGTGCTAAAGCTGCAGAGAGCGGACGGCGGCCCCTTCTGAAGACCGCGTCTGCTGGCCCTGCAGTTCAGCCCCATGGGGGCACAGAGGACAGCTTCTACTTGGGTGAGGAGGTCTCACCTGCTGTGCTTGGGGATCTAGGAGGACAAAGATGAGAACAAGTGATGTCAGAGTGCGGAGGCCAGAGAGCTGCCTTCAGGGCTGGCCTGGCCTGGCCGCTCTGCCAGGGACACGGCGCCCACAGCACCGCTGGGGCCGAGGCCGCTCCCACCCAGACCAAGCCGCATCTGCAGCCAGCTCCTACGCTGTGCAGGGTGCCAGCACCCTCATCGCAGGATCGAGAAACGTGCCCCCGGTGTTGCTTGGAAGAGGCCCGTCCACCGGCTGCGTGGGACGGGCCAGAGGCTCAGCAGGGAGGGTCGAGGCCGCAGCCCTGCTTCCAGGGCGCAGGTGGCCAGCACCAGGCCAGGGCAGCGCTGGCCAGTTGATGAGGGGCTCGTAAGACTGGGGAGGCCCATCCTCTACCCAGTGCCTCACTTTCTCTAGGGTGTGCTGGCTGTCAGGGAGTCCAGGGTGGCACCTGCCGTGACAGTCACATTGGCCACATAGGCAAGTATGTACAAAGGACCTCAACCTTGGAAAAATAACAATAATTAAGTAGGATCCCAGGACCTCCACAGGCCACCTTGGTGTGCATAGGACCCAGGCGGGTGACGAGCCTTCTGGGGGTCCCCAGGGCTGGAGCAGAGAGACAGGGTGGTCTGCCTGAGCCTCTCTGGCCTCTCTCTCGTCCTCTGCCCTTCCCCTTCAGACACCCCTCCCTCCACCCCACTGGTTTAGGGCTTAGGGCCTGGGCTTCCCGGGAAGCTGCAGGGGCCACGGGCAGCCTGGGAGGTGGAACTGTGAGGACCACAGGGCCCGAAGGCCCCCTTCACACACACCCTCACACATGCACACCTGTGCACACCTACGCTCGTAAACATACGCATACACCTACACAGTCGTATGTACATATGCACACATGTACACATCCATGTATGCTCACACACATACACACACTCACCCTAGTCATACATACGTACATTCATACCCATGTGCATGCACACACATACATACATGTTCACATGCACAAATCATGCTCACATATACATTCATTCACATCTCACATATACACACCGACATGCACACTCACACACACATTATCACACACACACCATCACACATAGACGCACATGCTCACATGCACTCACACAACCACAAACCTCCATGCCCACACTCTCGTGTGCTCTCACATGCCACACGCTCACACACTAGCACAATCACACCTACACGCCCCTACATGGGCTCCTGGTGGAGGTGCTCTGGGGCTGGACGTGTCTGAACTCTTATCCTTGGCCATCAGGGTCCAGGCTGCTCACAGGGCTACCTGGGCATCCCTAAGGACAGAAGGCAGGGAACACCAGCCAGGGCCCGAGGTGGGTCCCCTCCTACCCACCCCAGGTACAACCTGGGTAGACGCGGTGTGTGAAGGCACAGGGCCCAGCTGCCAAGAGCATGCCAGGACCCCCAGTCCTCCATCCCTGGCCAGAGGACTGTAAGCATCCTCCCTGGCTGCTGCCCCTCCAGCCCTCTGCCTCCCTGAAGCCGCGCAGCAGCTGCATCCATCCTACTGGGCTTTGTGCCCACGGGACACCCACAGCACACACCTTGGCTGTGTGCATGTCCACTGCAGTGGTCATCTGGGAGCCGGGTGTCAGGGAAAGGCAGAGGAGGACAGCAGCATCTGAGTTTGCTGGGCAGGGTGTCAGCCCCTCTGGAGGCACTGGCCTTGGGCTGAAGGTCAGAGAGAAGCGCCCACTCGTCCTGACAGCTTGTCCCTCCCAGCAAGCCCTTCCCCTCCCAGGTTCCATCCTCTGCAAGTGCCACCGGCCCAGAGCATGGGTGTCCCAGGAAGCCCTGCACAGCCTGCCTGTCCTGCAGGGCCACAGCCTTGCCGTCTGCCCCGCCCTCTCGAGGGTCTCCAGGGCCCTCCCCTGGTGGTCTCCCTGGGTCCCTGGTGGGAACGCCTGTGCCTGGGATCTGGCCAGGGCTGGCTGTGCTGCCTTCCCCTCTCTCTGCTGTCACTGGCCTGTCCTGCTCTGGTCCACTGGGGCTCAGAGCAGCATGGACTGCCCTTGGTGGAGTGTGGGCCAGGGCCCGGGGGGTGGGGGGTCCCCACAGATAAATCATACGTGGCCTATCCCAGGGGTCTTCAGAGGGCACGTGGTCAGGCTGGGTTTGGCCAATGCCGTGGCACTGGGAGGCTCACAGCAGCCCTCGCTGGGGATGGCGCAGGGAGATCAGGCAGCCCACTGCTGGGAGGCATCGGCTAAGGGAGGCAGCATGGAGGCCCCCATGACCACTGGGCCACCTGGGAGAGGCCTATCTAACAGAGTGTCACCGGCCTTGGGAGAAGGTTCTAGAATGGCAGTCTCCAGCTGCCATCCAGAGTCTCAGATAGAGCCCTGCCCGGGCAAAAGCCCACAGTCACCACGGTCATCGGCAAAAATGGGCAGGCACCCCGTGCCAACGTCCAGGCAGGAGAGGAAGCTGGGCCCTGGGCCTTCAGGAGGGAGCCACACTGTGCTGTGGATGGGCCCTGTGCCTGGACAAGGCAGCCTCCCACCCAGGCTGGCCCATCCAGGGCAGTGGACGGGAGCTGGTGGCCCTGGCCAGTGGGCAGATGGCTGGTGCCCAGGGCCTTCAGAGAAGTTTCTGGCCCCTTGCACCAAGCCCCCATGACATGCCCAGGAGCCGGCAGCTGAGGTTGTTAGGGGTGACCTAGGGGAGCATGAAGGTGACGGGAGCCTGGGAGGGAGTTGACCCTTTGGGTAGGAGGTGGGCTGGGGGTCCAGGCAGGTGAGTAGGAGAGCCAGGACCCCCACTGCCACCAAGAAGGCAGTAAGAGCCAGCAGGAAGCTGTGGTGAGCCCCACACCGTGCCAACGGGCACAGATGTGCTTCTGCAGAGCAGGTGGCTCAGTGGGGCACGTAACCCTCTGTGTTGCTGTCCAGCAGGGTAGAAAAGCGGAAGGTGACGGACCCCGTGGGTGTCCTGAAGGAGAAGTACCTGAGGCCGTCCCCGCTGCTGTTTCACCCCCAGGTAAAACCCAGGCTGGCAGCTGGGCAGGCTCAGGGCCAGCACCCTCTCCTTTCCGAGGCAGAGGATCCTGCAGGGTTGGAGAGGATGAGGAGGGGGTCCTCACAGTGCAGGCCAGCAAGGCTGTCCAGGGGCCTTCCACCAGAGGAGCCCTACCCTCAGGGGGCCACTGACCCAAGACTGCGCTCCAGGAGGGCGGGAGTGTGCACTGGCGGGCTGGGAGGGGGGAGGGGAGCAGCCCAGGTGGCTCGGGGTAGAAGCTGGTCCTCCTGGGGGATACCTGAACCTGACGAACTGGGAAGTCCAGAGAGCACAGCTGCACGCAGAGGAGCAGGAGGTGCAGCTCCCCAAGAGCAGAGGGCACAGGCTCTCCTCAGGGACCCCTGCAGAGCACCAAAGCCTGGACCCTGGACTCAGCCCCACCAGCCTGCAGGCCCTCCTGCCTGCTCTCCTGCCCATGTCCTCCTGGGGGGTGGGCACAGCCCAGTTCAGAATCTTCCTGGGTCCCACCTGTCCTCCCTTCAAGGAGCCCAGGCGCCTCCCCAGAGCTGCAGGCCACTGCCCCAGGCCTCCCCCACCACCCGGAGGGTCCCGGGGCCTCCCAAGCCTGCCCCCGAAGCCTGCACGGGCATTGTTTGTCTGCCTTTCCCGCCTGGACACCCCTGGTTTGTGAAACCTGCGCCCTGGTTGAGTTCACAGCTAAACTTAGCACCTGCCATTGTTCTGCGGGGCCGTGAGTTTGGTTAATGACTTCCCCTGATTTATCCTCGGGCAGGCTGGAGGGGCAGACAAGCCAGCCGCACATCCTGTTGGGGGCGGGGGGTCTCCACGGGGAATATGATAGGGCAGACCAGGCTGGGCAGGCGGACCCACCCAAGCCCCAGGAAGAGAGGCCCAGCGGGGGCCCAGCTGCCCATTGTCCCTCCTGCCCACCCCTCGTGGGCCTACCACACCCCTGGCGGTCCCTGTGTCCCTGAGCCAGGAGGAAGGGGCAGGGGAGAGATGACTAATTAAATGGTCTGAGGTTGGGTTGCCACCTGGGCAGAAAGTGCCTGGTAGCCACTGGTCTCCCCCAAGAGGCCACCACTGTCCCTGCCTGGGCTGCTGAGGTGCCCAGCAAACCCTCTGCCTCTGAGTCCCATGGGGCAGGTGTGCAGCCCTGGGGGTGCAGAGCCAGGCCCCACCCAAGGGCAGCCCCTCACCTGCTCTGGGGTTCCTGGGGAGTCTCTGGGTGGCTGAGAGTCAGCGTGTTCCTAGGCACTGCTGGGCCTGAGGGCAGGTGAACAGCAGTCTCTGTGCCAGGGCTTCAGTGCTACCTTGGGGCCCAGGCCATAGGGGCCAAAGAAGGCTGGATAGTGGGCGAGAAAGCCAGGCACTTTCCACCGGGGGTCAGCGGGTACAGGCTGGAAGCATCCCAGGTCCTCTCGAGGCCTGTGTGCCTGCCCATTCCGACAGGGTGAAGATGGAACCCCTGTGGCCGGGCAGAGCCCAGAGCAGCATCCGAGGGGAGGCCCCACACAGTCTCCATTCAGCAGTGGCTTCCCCTCCGCCCCCCACTGCCCACGTGTCTCCACCACTGGAGCACGTAGCCTCGAGTCGCGCTGGGGCTGAGCCCTCTGTTTCCCGCCCTGAACAAGTGCCTGGCGAACAGCACCCTCCATGGTGCATGCCAGGCACTTGGACAAGGGGACAAGGGGCAGAGGGGTGGGTGCTGGCTGAAAGAACCCCCAGCCGCACCATGGGCTGGTTCCGTCCGCCCAGGGAAGGCTGGGGCAGAGACTTGGCTGTAAATGAGCAAGTACCTCCTGCAAAGACCTCCTGGTCCACCCCCGCCCCTCTGTGGGTGCTGGCTGCCAGGGCCCTGCCCAGGGCCAGTCTCTCCCGTGGTCACTGCACTTGGGACCATGAGTGGCTCCTTCCCTCTGTCTCCATCCGTCCACCCTGCCTTCCTTCACCCCGCCTCACCAGTCCCTTCTCTGTGCCCTCCAAGGCAAAACAGCTCCTATGGGTGCGTGGAGCAGAGGTGTGTGGAGGGCTCAGGGCCCCCTCCCAGGGCTAGTGACTGCTGCTGGGGCCCAGGCCTCACTGCCTGAGCTCTCTCCTTAAACCGGGAGCTTCGGCTTGATGAAGCCCCTCCTTCCTGTGGGCCCCTGCACCCAGCCTCCCCAGTGCCCACAGAAGAGCTGGGAGAAGCACCACTGAGACCTGAGCAGCTCCTTCAGCCTCTCCCCTCTCCTGCCAGCACAGTCTGGGGTGTTGACCAGGACTCCACCCAGCAGGTGGGAATGAGCAATCCTACCCCTCCCTTCCCCTTGAGCAAGCCCTTGACATCTCCAGGGGGCAGAGACAGTGACCTTTGCCTAGAGTCTGTGACTTTGGGCATTGTTGTTTTGAATTGGTTTCCAGGGGATCTTGTCTTAGCTGTTGGATTCCTTTTCTGCACTTTGCCTGCAATTATGAGATGCAGCCACTAGGTGGCAGTGGTTCCCCGGGCCAGTGGTCTGTTTTAAACAGATTCAGGTAGCATCTTAATTTTTCAAGGCTTATAAACAAAACAGATAGACAAGAACTAGGTGTGATTCTATGTATAACCCAAACTAGCCCACCAGGAGCGCTGCCAGGGATGTGCCAGCTGGGCATCGCTGACCTGGGTCAAGATAAGAGATTGGCTGATCCTGAGCATTGGCAGACTTCATGACTCATTTCCATGCAAACCGGGCAGTGAGGCCAGTTCTTAAGGGCCAGTTCCAGCTCCCTCTGGCTAGACCCTGGACTCCAGGGTAGGGACAGGGCAGGCTGCACAAGGTGTAAGACCCTGGAGGCCCCTGGTTCCAGTGACCACCGAGAACCTGCTGCTGTGCTCCTGTCCCCATGACGGAGGTCCACGCACTGAAGACAGCGTCTCTTGTGCCAGCAGATGTCAGCCATCGAGACCATGACAGAGAAGCTGGAGAGCTTCGCAGCCCTGAAAGCAGACTCAGGGGGCTCGCTGCAGCCCCTGCCCCACCACCCCTTCAACTTCCGGTCCCCACCCCCGACGCTCTCGGACCCCATCCTCAGGAAGGGCAAGGAGCGGTACACGTGCAGGTGAGCCCCTGCGTGCCCCTGGAGGACTGGTGGGAAGGTGCCCAGGTGCCCAGCTATGGCTGTGAACCTGTGCTTCTAGGAAGGTCGCCATGGCCACAGAGAAACATGGTGGCCATGACTGGCCAGTTAGCTGCTTGAGGCACCCTCTGCAACACATGACACAGCTGGTTCACGTGGGCCCAAACACAACCTTGGCCCACCAGCTGGAGGGGACCAACTGGCCAGCGTTAGACCCCGAAGGACCCCAGCACTTGGCCCTGCCACTTTCTATGGGAGGACACTCCCCAGCTGACCTTCTGGCTGTGCAGGCCTGTCCCACTCTGTCCCTGCCGCTGTGTCCGCTGCTGGGCAGAGGGGCCGAGAGGCTTCCAGGCAGGGGCTGGTTCACCCTCCTCTGTGGCCCACATCACGAGTCTCCGTAAGCCTGGGCCAGGCTCCAGGGCCCACGGGGAAACTGAAACCAGGGTGCAGAATGGGCCCTGCCCCGGGGGAGAGGCCTCCGGCGCTGCTGACCCAGCATGGAGAGAAGACGTCAGAAAGGACGGCCTGTCGCCTCCTCACACCTCCTCCTTCCACCCAGGTACTGTGGCAAGATCTTCCCCCGGTCAGCAAACCTCACGAGACACCTGAGGACGCACACCGGGGAGCAGCCGTACAGGTAGGAGCGGGGCAGGGCGGCGGGGCTGAGCTCCGAGGGCCGGGTGGGGGGCTGCGATTTTGGCTGCCTGCTTCCGCCTACCATGAACTCCCCTCCTTTGAGCAGGGACCCCCACCCTGCCTCTAGACCCTCAGAAGGGCCACAGCCCCTGGAGCAGCAGTGGGCAGGAGCCAGGGTGATCTCGCTGAGTCCTGGGGTCTGGTCACTCTCTGGGCCTCTGTCTTCTGAGCCCACTGCTATCCTGCTCCCTCAGAGGTTGTAAGGAGGAGGCAAAAGTTACCCAGGAAGCTTCCAGAAAGCAGGTGCAGGTAGCTGCTCTCCACCTGTGGCTGGAATGTCCATGGGGACAGCAGCCCAGAATCCGAGTGCGTCCACCTGAAGCTGGGGCCCCAGGGTGTCTGTGGAGCAGCTCAGTGTCATGGGCACCCACAGCTCCTCGCCTCTCACAATGGCTGCGGCTGCCGCCCCCTGTGGTGGACCAGGGAGTGGGTGGACCGCCGGGCAGGAGCTCTGAGCGAGCACGGGTCCCATCCTGGCTTGGGGGTGCCCCAGGGGTTCACTCTGGTTCGTAGGCAGGCCGGGGGGGGGGCACACACCTGCTCCCACCTCACTCCTCTCTCCTGGATGTGGACGTCATTGAAGCAGAGCTCACAGCAGCCCCCAGCGAGTCCCACCACCCCCACTCCAGTGAGAGGAGGCCGAGGCTCTGAGATGTCCCTCAGCTGACTGCTGTGTCCCCAGGTCCCTGTCCTCTCTGTCCCTTGGGCCTGTGGGAAAGGAAAGGGCTGAGGGTGGCACCCTGACTCTCCTGAAGCCCTGCCCAGTCAGGGAGTGGGCCTCTTAGACAGAGCCCAGGCAACTGTGACCCCGAGACAAGCGGGAAATGCCCGTTTCTCTGCCAGGACCGTTTTAGTAACGTCCTGGGGTGTGTCTGGCCAGCCGAGGCCTTGGGAATAAAGAGCATTTGGCACAGTTGAGGTTGACAGCAGCAGATGCCTGTACTGTGGCCACACAGAGCTCCAGGTCACCAGGAATGGACCCTATGATGCTATGCGCCCCGGGGATTCAGTCTGTGTGCCCATCCCCGGGGAGGGCGGCCACGGGGGCCCGGTGTGCGTGCTGGTCCCCGAGCCCCACACAGATATATGGAGAATCTCCAGCGTCCCTGGGGCTGAGTCCCTGGCAGGGTAGGTGACAGCCCTGACGGGTCCAGTGACTGTGCCCTCAGCCCTCCCCACACACCGGCACCCGGCCCACTCTCCAAAACAGTGACTTACAACTTAACAAAGGTGAACAGCAGAAAGATTTATTTGGTCTGGTCCCCTCCCAGCAAACGAGCTTGTGTTTTTTCTGTAACGAGAGCCGACTTTTGGACAGTGTGGCGTGCTAAGAGCCCCCAGAGGGTCGAGCCGTGTTTATAGAAGAATTTAATTATCATTGATTTCTTTTGCTCTCTCCAATCTGTGAGTTTCGGCTTTGGTAACAGTAATTGCTTCACAAGTTTGTGCTGCAAATCCTGACTTGGTCTGGCTCAGGCAACCTGCTCTGAGGAGTAGCTCCCCTCCGTTTGGGAGCCCTGGTGGTCTCTAGACTTGCTTTGATCAGCACAGGATTTTAAGTCAGAAGAGAAAAATTCATGGCCCCTCTCAAAAGCCCACTGTGCAGGACACAGTCCCGCCACGAGGTGCTGAACCCCGATGCTGGCCCAGGTGCGAGCCCCTCCTCCGTGGCAGCACCACGTGCATGCCCACTGCATGTCAACGTGCACATATGTGCCTCTGTGTGCCCGGGAGGGGCTGGCCCCTCGCCAGCAGGAGGACACGGGGCTTTTGGCAGGATGATCAAAGCAGAGGATCAGAAGCATCTTCCTTGTAAGTCCTTGGATTATCTAGAGGCATCAGAAGGTGTTTAGGCCCTGGCATGGAGGGAGGCTGGCCTCCCACCATCCCGGCAGCAGGGGGTCCTTGGCTGCGGCCTCCCCTGGGTGAAGCAGAAGACGAGGTGTGGCCAAAGATGCTCACTTCCTGAAGCCCCAGCACCGGGCGGGGCAGGATTGGGGCTGGAGAGCAATGAAGATTGAATTGGGAACACCGGGGCTGCCCCAGGGTCCTTCCTCCCAGCCACACTGAGCACGTCTCACACGAGCTTTCGCCGGCGCCCGGGTGCAGCTGGGTGCCCCTCTTCCCCCAGGGCCCCGTCCCAGCCCGTCCCAAGGCTGCTAAGCAAGGCAAGTGGTGTTTCCGTCAGGGGCTCCGGAGGCCCTCACAGGCCCTTGTTCTTGTTTATTTTAATTTTTAGGACTGGGCTTCAAAATCTCTCTTTTTTTTTCTTTCACTCTTAAAGTGACCAACAGCAGTTCCCTGGTGATGGCTGGTGGTGGCCCCGCAGGTCCCAGGGAGGGGCCCACTGGCTGGGGCCTGTTTCACCTTCCGCTGCCACCCCGTCCCTGCGCACCCCCAGACTCTGCTCCCTCACAGCCCTGGACTCGCTGCTCCCCTGAGTTTCACATGGACGTCTCTGTCTAGGCCAAGAGAGGCCACAGGCAGGACACCACAACCCAGTGGACGCTGGCCCTTCCCTGACCCCCAGACGCACAGGCCCCACCCCCCACACCTGCTTCAGGCTCAGTCTCTGCTCAGTGTTTGTGGGGAGATGCATCAGAGGGTCCCCACATTCCCAAAGGAACCAACCAGGAACTGAGCTGGCTGGGTGTGAGCGTGAGCTCGCCTTCAGACAGGCTGGCCCACGCCAGCCACCCCAGGGCTCTCAGTGCCGCTGCCCGGGAGGCCTTCGCTGGGCAGACACCAGATCAAGCTTGTCCTTCCGGAGCGATGGCCTCGAGGAACCAGAAATCCGGGGAGCCTGGCTCCCCGGGGTCTGCATGTTGGGGGGGTATGGGCCCCAGCGGGAGAGTGCACTGGGATTAAAATGCCTCCTTTCTGGGCTCTTTGTGGGTACACTGGTTGGAGGAACCCCAGCCTTTCTGGCCCAGTCCTGGGGGAGCTCAGACCATGGCCTGCACCTGTTATTGCTCCGGTGGAAAAATCCAAGACAGCCAGCACCTCTGGCCTCTCAGATGGTCAGTCAGGTTGCCGACGGTCCCCAGGCTGAGCCGGGAAAGGCTGTGAGCAAGCCCTGTGCTCCCTGGGACATCCACATGCCTGAGGCCCCTCAGCAGAGACAAGGAGGTGCAGGGTCCTGCAGAGAGGTGCAGCCAGGATGGGGACAAGGGACCGAGGAGGCGGGCATGCCGAGGACCAGTGTACGGCCCTGGAGCAGCACGTTGCCCGTGCATTGTAGAGAAGGCTGGGGTGGACCTGGCCTCAGGCAAGAGTGGGTGCACCCATGGGAGCAGCAGTTGGGGCTGCCAAGCCCAGACAGAAGGCCTGGGCACGGGGGCCACTCCTTCCTGTCAGCACACCCCCCCCACTTCTGGGGTACTCGCTATCAACCTGCAGGGTTGTGTCAGGTGGCCTGTAGATGGGGCACTTGCAGGCTGAGTCCAGGGACAGTTTTGTGCACCTGCACCCTTCACACAGGGTGTGCTTGTCTCCAGTCCAGCAGTGTCCAGATGTGGGGCCCAGGACCTGCCCCGAGGGCATGCTTCTGGCCCCTCGGGCTCCCTGGGCAGGGCCTACACCAGCCGCTGATGTCAGTCCAGACCCCTCCCATGGGTGGCACAGGGCTGCAAAGGCCACTCCTACAGAGACCCTCCCTGCTGTGTCCTGAAGTGCCCTCGGGCAAGTGTCCACATGACCAAGGCTCGTGACCGGCATGCTGGGCTGGAGTGTCCACCAGCACCAAATGTGGGTGAGGTGGGGCCTCACGGGGCCCTGGCCGGTGGGACTTCTGACTGCCCCCACCCGTGCCCCCACCCAGGCAGCTGCACGGGCCCTGCGTCCCAAAAGCCTCGGCCAGGCAGGGCCACGCCCAGAATGCCCGGGACCTTACACAGTGGACACAGCGGCGCTTGCTTTTCAAGCATGCAAACGCACACCTCATACAAACAAAGTCACCCAGCGCCCCCGCCCGAGACCCTGACGAGCCTCCTGGGGGCTCTCTGAAGGCCAACCTCCTGCCCACGTGTGGCGCCCCTGCTGGCTCTGGCCACCTCCCCTCCACCTGCCCTCCACAGTGCAGAACCCGCTCTTCCCAGGGCACTCGCGGGTCTCCAGAGCTCAGAGACCCCTTCAGCCCTGGACCCTCGGCTCGGCTCTTTGTTTCGGTTTGGGCTTTCTTGCTGCCCAGTGTGCGGGTCACTTCAGGGCCTTCAGGGTGGTGCACAGCAGGGACCCTCCCTGGGGAAGCTGGGCAGAGGGCGGGCTTCCTCACCTGTGTGTCAGGGCTCTGCTCTGAGGAACAGAGTCAGGACCGGCGTCTTGTGCAGAGTGCAGGCTGCTGAGACCCTGCTGCCCAGATGGGACATACAGATCAACTGAGCCCAAGGGTGGTGACTAGGGAGGTCGGCATAGCCCCAGGCCGTCCTCAGCCCTCTGGCTGCAGGTCGGGAGCCCCGCACCCCACCCGCCAGGGCAGCTAAGCATTAACAGGTTTGTCACCCTGCAGCCCCAGTGAGACACAGGGCCGCTCAGAGGGCACTTGGGAGCCTTCCTGCTGCAGAGCAAGGCTGGGGGAGGGCCTCCCTCCACCTGGGAAGCTGGGGGCGGCTCTCAGCTCTGGCGTGTTGTAATGCTGCCCTCTTGAGGCTGCTGGGAGCATGTCGCCCCAGGCTGCGTACATGCCCGGCCCTGGATGCCGGAGGCCCAGCTGGACCGGCGGCACACTCAGGGCTCCTTCAGACAGGATCTGCTGCTTCAGGTGGCAGCCTGGGTGGAGGCCAGCCCCTGCCCACCGCCCATGCGCCTGTCTTCCAGGTGCAAGTATTGCGACCGCTCCTTCAGCATCTCCTCCAACCTCCAGCGGCACGTGCGCAACATCCACAACAAGGAGAAGCCCTTCAAGTGCCACCTGTGCAACCGCTGCTTCGGGCAGCAGACCAACCTGGACAGGCACCTCAAGAAGCACGAGCACGAGGGCGCGCCAGGTGGGCCGCGGGGGGCGCCGGGGGCGGGCGGGAGGGGAGGTGCTGGGGGGACAGGCAAGAGGGCAGCTGAGAGCACTCCAGGCAGGTCCTGCTGGGGGTGCCCCTGACACCTGCCCCTCCACAGTGAGCCAGCACGCGGGGGTCCTCACGAACCACCTGGGCACCAGTGCCTCTTCCCCGACCTCCGAGTCGGACAACCACGCACTTTTAGACGAGAAAGAGGACTCCTACTTCTCTGAAATCAGGAACTTCATCGCCAACAGCGAGATGAGCCAGGCATCCTCGAGAACAGACAAGCGGTAAGAACAGACAACCCCAGAGGGCTGACCTTGGCTACCCTCTGCCAGGGCAGGCGACCTTGACCCTGGACAGGACCAGGTCCCAGGGCAGAGGAAGGCCCCAGGCCGTGAGAGGCAGACCCCTGCCTGGCTGTCCCCCCACCCCCAGCATCGCAGAGCCACCAGGTGAGGGACTCGGTGCCTGGCACACAGCTGAGCGGCACTGGCTCTGCCGCTGTCAACAGAGGCGTGTGCAGAGCTCCTGCCACAGCCCAGCCACGCCCAGAAGCCCAGGGCGCTTCTGTCCACTCCAGGCACTCACTAATGGTTCCCAGCAAGACTGCTGCCCCTTTAAACATGCTTGTACACACTCACACACACACACCTACACAGGCACACTTCAACTTACAGTGGGGCCATGTCCTCACAAAACATCCCGCGTGGGACATGTTGTAAGCAGAAGCTGCTGTCCGCAGCCTGACCTCTGAACTCCAGTGTGGCCACACCTGCTGAGGTGTGCGCAGAACACGCACCTCAGCCTCAGGTGAGTGCTGATGTCAAATGTCATCCCTACATCCCGCACTGTGCAGGCCTGGCTGTCCCTCCTGACCGTAGGGCTAATGGAGGCGGTGACTCACTGCCACTGCCCAGCGTTAAGACATGTCCTCCTGTCTGAAGTCCAAAACTCAAAGTAAGGTTTCCAGCAAATACAAATCACTTTCATTCCACTGTGAAGTTGAGAAATCCTGAGTGGAACCACGAAGTCAGAGACCGTACACACAAGCAGGCATGTGACACACGTGTACACATGTGCATGCAGGCAGGGCACACACGTGCACACACATGTGCTTATGCATATGTGTGCCTGCACGTACCTTGTATGTGGGGGCATGTGTGGGTGCACATGTGTAGCGTGTGCATGTGTGGGCATGTGCGTGTGTACAATGCTCTACACGTGCACACACAGAACAGCAGAACAGTGGCAGGACTCGGCTTCAGGACTTGGGTGTTCTGTGCAACCTCGCGACCAGGGCTCTGTGTGTGGCCTGCCCAGGGCCCTCCTTCCAGAGGGGAGCTCAGAGCCCAGGAGACAGGATGCAGAACATCTGCAGGACAGCCAGGTGCTGCAGACCCCAGAAGGGCTCAGGCAGGGACCCCCGGTGCCTGGCCCAGCCTGGCAGCCAGCCCGGAGCCTGCAGCCCAGCCCCAGCCCCCATCCCAGTGGCCCTGGTGGCTGCAGCTCGGGTGTGACGAAGGTCCCTGTAGACCCGGCTGCCCCAGGCCTGGCTGCCCTTCCAGGACAGGGCTGCACCCTCCTGCTCTTGGTGCTCCTGGGACCTTGGGGAAGTCCCTTTGAGCAATCAGTGACAGAGAACTTAGCCTGTGCTTCTGCCCCTGGCAAGGAGAGCTCACCTGTAGGGCCCTCTTACCCTCATCCGGGGCCCAGGTGCAGCCCAAGTCCTGCTCCCCATCCTTGGCTGCAGACACAGTGACGGAAGGGCCCTCTCCTGCCACTCTGAGAACACCTCCTCACTGCCAAAGACCACCCCACCCGGCCCTCGAGGCCCTGGGCAGAGCCAGACAAAGAAGGAATGAGAACTCGCCCTAGGCGTCCTCACTGGGTGACCCAGGGCCAGTGCCAAGGTCCTGGGGCAGTCTGAGGACAGCAAGACCCCCACGCACCACAGTGGCAGGCCAGGCACTCCACTGCGCCATGAGGACAGGGGCATCTCTGGAAGGACAAGTGTCCCAGCTTGCGGATGAGGACAGGAGCCCTGCCATCCCAACCCTGGCCTGGCCATGGGGCACTCCAGCAGGCCTCCCCACTGCCCCTCCCCACAGCCAGAGGGTGAGCAGCCCCCACCCCAACCCGGGCACACCTGGTCCCACGCCCCACAAAGCCCAAGGTTGGGCCTCGCCCAGGCCCCGGACAGCCTGTCCTGCTGCAGCGAGGCCCAGGGCCCAGCTGGCTTTGCCCTTCACTGTTCCCTGTCACTGTCACCCATGATAGCGGGGCACGGTCGACTTTAGTCAGCCCACCTGGTGGGGACGCTGGCGGTCCCACTTGGGGCTAGAAGCAGCTAACACCATGTGGCTCTCGGTCAGTAGGTGAGGCCAAGGCCTGCCAGGCTTCCTGGCCCAGCAACCCCCTCAGCCCCTGGGTTGGACTGTGTTCCCAAAGTTCCCCCGTGGAACCCTCACCCCGGCGCACCTGGGCATGACAGTGTGGGGACAGGGTCTCCACAGGGGAGAGGGAGTGACCGTGAGGACTGCTGCAGTGAGGTGGCCTCTGGACCCTTACGAAAGGGGCAGTGTGAACACACAAGGAGAGCCCTGTGGGGACAGAGGACAGAGACGCCAGGAGCCAGGAGACAGTTTCCCCTCAAATTCAGAAGGACCTTGAGCCACACCTCACCGACTCGGGAGCGTCGGCCTGCGGAGCTGTCAGCACCCAGGCCACCAGCACCTCGCCAACCAGTGGCCGTCCTCCTGTCTGAAGCCGAGAGCAGCCTGCCAGACCTGAGTGGACCCTGCTGCACCCACTCGCACCCATGGCAAGTGTTCTGTGCAGGGTGAGCAGGCAGGAAAGAAAGAGGGTAGATCCTGCTCCCCAGAGAGCAGGGATCCCACGCAGACCTACGTGGGACCCGCCTGGGACGTCTGCAACTGGCTGCCCGGTGCACCTGAGGAGGCGTCGGCCTGCGGTCCACCTGCCACTCATCCTGTCTGCAGAGTGGACCGTGAGGGCCAAAGGCCAGACCCCTGCCAAGGTCACCCCACAGAGAGCCAGGGCAGGCAGCGGGACCCAGTCTCCCTGGCACCTGAGCCTCCCGCTGCTTGACCCACGTGTGCACGGAGGCTCCTGGCCAACCAGCCAACAAGGGGACTCTGGATGTGTCCCTGAGCCCCTGACCTCTGGAGACTCAGCGCATCCCACAAGGCAGCTCTGGGGACAGCTTCGCCAGCACCTTCCCGTCTTGGGAGAGCTGGCCATCGAGGGTCTCCCGCTCAGCCAGGCGCTGTGGAGGCGCCACCTTCAATGCCAAGAACCGACCCCGTGTCCACCTGAGACCGTGTGTGCTGCCCGGTGCTGCTGCCGACAGTCCCCCAGGGCCCAGCAGGACGAGAGTGGGGGCTCTGGAAGCCACAGTGGAGGACACCTTTGCCCCTCATGGGGGCCCTCTGCCAGCAGGAGCAACCGCCGGTGTCTGCAGCCCCGGGCCCTGGCGGCCTTGGGCGTGAAGAGGAGTGCACCTGGGCGGGACTTTCTGCGGGGCCTGAGAGCTCTCCCCCCTTGCTGGCTTTTCTCTTTTTTCTTTAGTAAGGAGGAGCCAGAGTAGAAGCCTCGTGCCCAGGACGCAGTGACCTGGGGCTGTGAGGCGGGATCCGAGGTCTCTGAACAAGCTTGGCCGGGCTGGTGTAGACGGCTGACAGCAGGCAGCTTGAGCCCAGTGTCCCACATGTCCCTCGGGGGTCCCCTCGTGGCCCCGAGTCCCTGTGCCTGGCTGGGGAACATGTGCAGATTTGGGCACCACGGGCCCTGGACAGGGCGTGCAGGCACCCTTGGGCAGTGCCCAACCCTGTCTCAAGCACAGGACTACTTCTCCAGGCCCAGCCGCAGCCTTTTCCCTGACACACGCACTCCCCAGGAGCCCCTGAATGGCCTGGTGTCCACTGCTGGGGGACCTGTTTCTGTCCCTGCGTCCCCCCACGACCCTCTCCTCTCCGGTGACCTCCCCCCCCCCCCATCGCTCTCCGTCCATGGCAGGGAGCATGGCTGGGCCCAGGGAGGCCACCAGCTGCCCAGGACCCAGAGCTTAAGGATTCTGACATAAATGCCAGGTCTCCTGGGGAGAGCTGGGAGGCCACGGGGAGGCGCAGGGAAAGAGCTGAGCCCCTGCTGGCCTTGGGGGCGGGCGAGGCAGGGCCCCTGAGCACAGCCGGCTTCCCCCCTGTCGCTTCAGGCCAGAGATCCAGGAGCTGGGCAGCAACCCCCCGTGTCCAGGCTTAGCCAGCGAGAAGCCAGAGGATGTGGAGGAGGAGGAAGAGGAGGAGCTGGAAGAGGAGGACGAGGACAGCCTGGCCGGGAAGTCGCAGGACGACACGGTGTCCCCCACACCCGAGCCCCAGGGAGTCTACGAGGACGAGGAGGACGAGGAGCCACCTGCCTCCCTGGCCGTGGGCTTTGACCATACCCGAAGGTGGGGGCGGCTGGGGGCTGGGGGAGAGCCGGGGAGGGACTGAGCATCTCCAGGTGACCATCCTCTTCAGGACGTCCTCCTCTGCCAGGAGGCACCTCCCTCCAGGGCTCCTCCCTGCCCAGCAGGTGTGGCTTCTGCAAGCCCCTGTAGGAAGCCCAGGGGGTCTGGAGCCTCCGAGAGGCTGGAAGGAGAGGGCAGTAGGGAAGGTGTCCTCTGTCGGACAGGACCTGAGGGTCCAGGCACTGCCATGAGGCTACTCCCTGCTGTGTCCACCCCAGCAGTGCTGTCCGGCCTCGAGAGGGGCAGTAGGTACAGGGGAGTCCTACCAACTAGAACCACTTCCCTTGGCACTGGGGTGACATGGCCAGCATTCCAAGACCCCCAGGGGAGGCCCTCTGGAGACGGCATTTCCTGGGCAGTTCTGGGTCCAGGGAGGGCAGCCTGGGCCCCTGCAGAGCTGCCTGGAGTCTCTCAAAATGCAGGCCTCCCTCCCAGCCCTCCGTCTCTAGACCAGAGACCACATCTGCTGTCAGTCGTGTGTGTGACCCTCTCGGCCCCGTGGGGCCCTCTGTCCATCCGCTCTCCTGCATCCGTGGCTTCCGTCTAGGCGTCCTGTGTCCATGTGTCTGTCTCCTTGTGCATGTGGCTTGTGGAGACCCATGGCATGCAGGCAGGCACACAGCCAGCCATGCAGCGTCCGACGGGCGGCCGGCGGCCAGACCAGCTAACCCCGGCCCCCCTGGTCCTTGGTGCAGGTGTCTTGAGGAGCCAGAGGGCGGCCTGTCAGCTTTGGAGCCGACGCCGGCCTTTGGGAAGGGGCCGGATCTCCACAGAGCAGCTGAGGAAGCATTTGAAGTTAAAGATGTGCTTAATTCCACCTTAGATTCTGAGGCTTTAAAACAGACCCTGTACAGGCAGGCTAAGAACCAGGTAGGTACCTTCAGAGCCCTGCCCTCCCTTCCGTCTCCACCTGGCTCCGGGCCACCACACCTCTTGTCCTCCCCTCCCGCTGTGGCCCTCCCTTGCCCCAGGGAAGCTCAGGACCCCTCCTCATCGTGCCCACTGAACTGAGCTCAAGTGAAGCCCTAGTGACCACCAGGGTCCCACCGCCAAGGTGAAGCAGGAAGAGGTTGAGAACAGAGAGTGGGCAGCCGGGTCTCAGACGCAGGAGTAGGGGCCACTTTCGTCCCATCCCTAGTGGGTAAGGTCCCAAGAACAGCTGCTTGGGTCTCCCTATCTCTGATCCAGCTTTTCCTGGGGGACGCTGCCCTATCAAGTGGTCACCACTCCAAGCTAGAGCAGCCTGGGGTGAGTCAGGGCACCAGGCTCAGCCTGGCACATCGCATCTCCATGCCTAG
Organism: Urocitellus parryii; assembly: GCF_045843805.1. Taxonomy (NCBI): domain Eukaryota; kingdom Metazoa; phylum Chordata; class Mammalia; order Rodentia; family Sciuridae; genus Urocitellus; species Urocitellus parryii. Next base: position 1,734,138 of record NC_135541.1, read on the forward strand.
GGCAGCAGCCACAGGACCCTGCCCGCTGTGCCTCTGCAGCAAGAGGCTCTGGTCCCTCCACTCTCTCTGCTGCAGGGCGTGGCCCAGCCCAAGAGTCTCATCAAAAGCTGTCTGCATGTCTGTCTTCGTCTTCTACTAATGCTGTCCAGAATGTTTGCTTGGGGGGACCGGCACTTGCTTCCCCATCACCCCACCCATGAACACACAGAATACTCCGAGTGTCCCAGGCCTGGTCACCTCCTGCCCTGAGGCCTGGGCAGAAGGACGTCCTGTTGCTGACTAAAGCCGGGAAACACATTCCCATTCCCTAATAACTCGTCAGCTCAGAAATGCTGCCCTTTTTGTTTGTAGAAGTAGCTCTGTGACGACGCCACAGCTGCCAAGGCAGGTGTCCCCAGGCCCCTGCCCCTCCAGGCAGGGAGGACCCTGTGGGTGTGGGGTCTTAGCAGTACCTCCCACCAGGTCCCAGGGCCCTCCCAGCACAGACACCTGTCACCAGGAAGATCAAAGTGGGGGATGAAAGGCGAGTGCAGGGAGCACCCCCAGGAGGCCACGGGGTTCTGTGTGCACTAGAGGCTCCTGGCCAGGCCACGGTGTCTTGGTGCCACTCTGGACAAACACCCCCTGCCCTGTTCTGACCCCTCACACGCCTCTGTCTTCCAGGCCTGGGGAAGACCCCAGTCACCTTTGCCCACCTCTCCCCATCTGACAGGGCCAGGCCAAGCTGGCCAGGGGCCAGCGGAGGTTGGGGACAAGGTTCAGCCCTTCCTGTCTGTGACACTGCTCACCTGTCCTGTGTCGTCCCCCTGCCAGGCATATGCAATGATGCTGTCCCTTTCCGAGGATGCTCCTCTCCACGCCCCCTCCCAGAGCTCGCTGGACGCTTGGTTGAACATCGCGGGAGCCACGTCGGAGTCTGGAGCCTTTAACCCCATCAACCACCTCTGAGGGGCCAGGAGGCCCCAGGGCCAGAGTCCAAAGTCGGGGTGCCAGCTGCGGGGAATGGCGGCGGGCCCCCGGAAGCCCCTGCCACCTGCACTGGAGCACTGCTCGGCGCCCAGCCCCCACCCTCCAAGTTCAATTCTGACTTCTCCAGGGAAAACTTGGAACCCAACACTCCCCAAAGCAGCCGTGGCACCTCCCTGCCTCTGAGGACCGGCCCTGGGAATAGCCTTCAGTCTCGGCGAGCACCAGCGACGCTCAGGCTGCTCTTGGAGCGGAGCTGCCTTGAAGAAGAGCATGGCGGGTGAGGGTGGGATCTCAAGCCCGGATGGGAGCCTGCGTGGCACCGGAGAGTGCACAGAGGACGCAGGTGTGCCCGGAGGAGACACAGGCGCAGTTTTTATAATGAAAATGACCAGAATGACCCTTTTGGTAATCTTATTGACTACAGAGTCTATTTAAGCATGTGGGTTTTAAAAAAAATAGACAGTATTTTTTAAAAAAAAAATCAAACAAAATGACTTGCAAATTGTTTTTTAAAAGTAATTTTGCATTGCTTTGGAATTTCAGCTTATTTGCCAACCCAAGCCTGCCTGGGCAGCCAGCGCTGTGCTTGGGGTGTACCCTTTATACTGTAGATAATGGAGAATTTTCTATCGTTGATCCTATTTGTACAAGCCAAGGTGATTCTGGGTGCCCCCCCCCAGACAGAAAAGAGGCCCGGGGACGCTCCTTTGAACGTGCGCAGACCCTGCTGAGGAATTCCTGGACTTGGTGCCTGGCTGCAGGCTTGCTGGAGCCGGGACTGGGAGGTTGCCTGCCTGCTTGTGGCCTGCAAAGAAATCCACAGGCCCCCACCCATGACCCCCCAATTGTATGGGGATGTCGGGAGCCCGTGGCTCAGGTCCTGCATGCAGAGGCGTGGCAGAGCACCTGGTGACCCTCCCGCCAGCTCTGTGCCGCCACCACCCAGGCCGGCCCCAGACGCTCTTCTCAAGGCAGGGTTTGTTGGAAGACACTCTGGGTCCCCAACCTCCTGCTCTCACCCGACCCCCAGCAGCTGGAGTGTCCTGCCCGAGGCCGAGGCCGCCAGGTGGGGTGCCCTTCCCAGCTGCACTACTTCAGGACGCCCAGCGCTGCCCATGCCTGAGACTCCGCACCGACCACCCGGCCGCCGCTTCTGCTCTTGGCGCAGGTTCTTGACAAGACAGGGTCGGGAGCAGAAGGGGTCGGGGACCTGCTGCAAAGAGCAGAGACAGCACAGTCCCCAGGATGGGCCACTCTCTCCCTGGGGATGTGTCCACCTCTCCATTCGGACCGGCTTTAAATTATTCCCGTAGGGGCCAATTTCAAATCATTTTTTTTTCCTGATGGAATTTACCTTAATCTGTATATAACTTGTAATTTTTTCTAATTCATTTTTTTTTCTTATTTTATTTCTTCCTTAACAGTATTTTTGGCATTAGACATTCTTATTGTGAAGAAATAATGTTAATATAAGTATCTAGTGAAGGACCAAAACCGTGTAATAAGGTTGTGTGTCGTGTGATCACTAACCAGGGAGTGGGGCGGTTTTTTAATGTGCCAAATACCCCCGCGTCCCCCCCTCACGAATCCTGCTGTCACTGCTACCCGTTTACCAGACAATCATGTGTTTTGTTAAATCTGAGTTTCAGCTGCATTTAAGACAAGTGTTCTATTTATTTCTTTTATTGTTTGGAAGAAAAAAACAAGGAGAAAAAAAATTGCCCCAGTTTCCCTTTAAACAAAGAGGAGCAAAAATGCACAGACCCAGGGCACAGGGCCTGACACAGCGCAGCTCTGTGCCCTGCGGGGACCTCCCCGTGGTGGTCCCCGGGGGCAATAGGCAGTATTGAAGCCGGCGTGTTCCATGATGACCGCCTCTTGATGCCAGGTGGCCAGGTGGGCTCTGGAGTCTCCCACCCTGAACGGAGGCCCCTGCAGACACCAGGGACCTGCAGGTCCCAGTGAAAGGGCTTCTCCCCTTGCTAAAAGAGAGAGCCAGCCTGCCCCGGGACTGGCCTGGCGCACCTGTGCGCGGGCTGGAAAGACGCCCTCGGGGGAGCCGGGGAGCCTGAGCCGCTGGCCGACCCGCAGGGACTCGCAAACACACCTGCCCAGGACGGCTCCTCACAGACCCGCCAGGTCCGGCCCAGGGATTTCCACTTCCTCCTTGAACTAGGTGGGACCCTCACAAAAACCCAGCCTCAGACACAGACCCCCCACTTCTGTAAACCCAAATTATATGATTTCTTCTGCGAAAGAATAAGGTGTGTGCTTTTCTTTGCGATGTGCTGCTCTCTCCCAGCGGGAAGTTTGGATGGAGGAGGCCGAGGTGTGTCTCGGCAGCGGCAGGACAGACAGGCCCACCCTCGTCACCCTGGGGGGCCCTGCCCAGTTCTGCCATCTGGGGCGCATCTTTCCGCGCATCTTCTCTTCCTTCTCTTCTTCCCTCTCTCCAAAGAGCCCTGGCTGCACATTTGTCATGTATTTTTGTCCCCACAAGGAGAGGAGGCCCAGCTTCTCTTGAACACCCCTGGGCCCAGCACTCGGCATTTTGGGGTGCTCTGCCCTTAGACCCCCTGACAAAGAGAGCGATCCCTAAGTGCTCAGTGCTTGGTACTGCCCCAGACCCAGCCAGCTCCAGGCTCCCGGCTTCCCTGTGCCCAGGTGGCAGTGCCAGCCCAGAGGTGTCTGGTCACTCAGGCCCAGTGTCCTCCACACTAGGAGACCAACTGGGGGTCAGGGGACCAAGCCAAGACCCTGACCCCCAGAGCACCAAGCCCAAACGGGGGGCCGTGTGGCTCTGCAGCAAGGGCAAAGAAGGGTCAAGGCGGCTGGCTGGCCGGCCGCCCTCTGCGGAAGGTGGCTCCGGTTGAGGCCAGTCTGCCCAGTGTGTGGCCTGGAGGATGACTCCTTTGGATTGTTGGCCCTCATCCCCCAACAGAAATTCAGAGGAGGCCCCTGCACCTTCCCTCTGCGTCCTGGGGACCCTGTCCCTGGTGCCCTGGTGAGGCCCCACCTGTGTCCTGTTGCTGCCCCCATCCCAGGATGCTCAGGGAGGACATGTAGGGCTGCCCATCCTACTGAACAGGCAGATTCTGCATGAGGGAGCCCCGTGACGTCCCTGAGCAGAACCAGGGAGGTGGACTAGTGGAGGGGGTAGGCACCGAGTGGCCTGAGAGACTGCCCAGCCCGAGGGGCCCTCCTTCCCCAGGCCAAGAGTGCAGCTGGCCTTTCCAGACCCTGCTGGACCCAGACCCCCGTGACCCAGAGTCCAGCCCTGGAGACCCGAGGGCCCTTGGCCCCTCTGCTTCTGCTACTTCCCCAGCGAGTATTTGCAAACACTCTCCTGATACATATCACGTGTTTTAGCACTGGATTGTGGTCCCTGTCCCCACCCTCGTCCCCTGCCTGAGTGACTGAAACCGGCTGAGCTCTTCCAGGGAGGGGAGAGGAGGGCTGGCACCCTACTGCCACAGGGTGGGGACGGGGGTCCGGGAGCCGGGGCGGCGCTCCCTCCGGCTGGGAACACCGGACAGCATTCCTGGTCAGTGGAGGTCAGCTGGGTGTCCAGAGCCATGGAACTGTCCGCCGCATTGAGTGATACTGTGACGAAGACGTCTTGCGTCATTCCGAGAAGAGTCCCTTTCTCTTTCATTCCATTTTCATTTGTTTGTTTATTCATTCTTTTCTGTCACGGATTCATAGTTACCACTTTTGGAAAAAAAAAGAAAAGAAAAGAAATCCCAATACCTACAGGCAGCTTGAGTTTCCAAACGCGCAATTCACCTGTGAACAAGGTAACTCTAGAGATGTCCTTCAGCGCCTCCCGTCTCGCCGCTGGTTCAGCACAAGGGAAGCGGAGCCCTGGTGTCAGAATCTGTAATTTAAAGCGTGTATATAGATCTACTTTGTAACTGAGGGTCTGTCTGCATTTCTGCATATGCATTGCCCCGGCCGCACGAGGACCACAGACCTGTGCGTCCACGCCATTGTCACATGGCAGATTGGGTTGAGTTCTGTTTTGGGGTTTTTTTGTTTTGTTTTGTTTCTTTTAGAACTGTATAGTGTTGAAAAAGAAATCAAATGTAAATGTCTGGTTTTCATATATTGTTGTTTTTTTTTTTTTTAAAAAAAAAAAAAAAACCATCGAGAAGGAGGGCGGTGCTCGCCGCACACCTCCGTGGTTGTAAATTGCTTCTGTTGTTTATAAGCAAACTGTGCATGACTCGTGTTTAGCGGTCATTATCGTGTCTGTTTGTGAAATTTTATGACAAGGAAAATTCCGTAGATGCACTTATGGACATGTGAGTAGGGTCCACGTCCAGACTGGGAGCCCTAAGCCGCCCACGCAGAGGGCCGGCCCTCCCTGACCGGGAAGTCGCTGCAGGAGGGCGGTGAAATGAGAAGACTTGGCGTGTAGTAGAGAATCCAGAGCCATCTTGCAGATTTCATTTTGATGCTCGTGATGAAGACAGATGTCCTTGTGTAGAGAGATTTCTTTAAGGTAAAGCCTAGCAGAAGCTGATTTTGAGGTTAATGCTGTAGAATAGGACTGTATACCAAATGTAATCTTTCCAATGCCACAATGAATTTATACATGAGATTGATATGCAATAAATCTGTGTGGTTTTCTAAGCCTCGCTGCCTGGAGCTTCACTGGGGGAGGGACCCGGACCTCTGGGGAGGGTGGGGCTTGGCCCAAGCCGAGGTCCCCAGCCATGACAGAGGAATCTGGTCCCCAAAGCCACCTTCCCCGTGCCAGACAGGTGAACAGGGATGAGCAAAGGCCCTGGGGCTGGGAGGAGCAGATCCAGCCTCCCCCAGGGGCCTTTCTGGCCTTGTGCAGGCTGCCCCTCCTCTGGGGACCCCTTCCTGATGTCCACCTTCCTTCAGGCCCAACCCGATCCTGCTCTAAACCAAGAGGACTGTGATGCATACACCTCAAAAGGCCAGGGCCCAGCCCTTCAGAGCCCTGCTGCACCAAGACGGGCCTCCCGTGGACCAGAGCCCTCCCAGGGCCCTCACCACCTCAACTTCCCGCTGGCTCCCAGGTCCAGCTCATGTTCCTGGCAGCCAAGCTTTGCTTCTGGACGTCCACCCCTGCCCTGGTCACTGCATTTCTCCTCTGCTCCTCCCTGCCAGCTGCTCCATAGACCCCAGCCTCTGGGCAAAGCCCCTTCTTCCTACCCGTCCACCTGCTCCAAGGTGGGCCTGGCCAGGGTTTGGGTGGCAGACGGCCATGAGATGGCGGTGCTATGTAGGCGAGGCTGAGGGCTGGCCCTCTGGTGCCTCATCCCCTGGAGAGACCCCATTCTTAGTGGCCTAGGCCTGGCCTTGGGGTTCTGACGCCTGCCCTTCCTCGGCCATCGCCTGGCCACCAGACCCGACTCCCACAGGGAGCTTCTCACCTGCAGGTGCAGCCTGGCCGGGCCTCCTCCAAGCCCTCTGCCTGGCTCCCCACCGGCACCTGCCACCCTCCCTCCACCATTTGCATCTCCAGGTGGCAGCTCCCAGATTCCCAGGACTCACACCAGCCTCCAAGTCTCGTGGCCTCTGCCCTTCCACCAGACCTAGCTGGCGTGGGTGGGCATCACAGCTTCCCTCCTGAGGCCCTCGCCCAGTGAGGCTCCTGTCCCACAGAACCTCCCCCACCCACCCACGGTGGGCCCTCGGGGGTGTCCAGGGCCCTGTGGCTGCAGGTGGTAGTTTGGCTCTCCTCCTCCAGCAGCTCTGGAAGTGCTGGGGTGTCCAGACCCCGGGATATGCAGGGACCCCTCTGCCTCTGTCCACTGCTGCCCATAGCACCACCGACACAGCCCTCAGCACCCAGGGACAGCAGACGGGTGGACCAGCGGAGGGATGTTGGCTGAGAGCCATCTCTCAGCAGGGATTCTGGAAACACTAGGGCCTCCATCGTCCACTGAGGGGCCAGAACATGCGCTGGTGACAGTCCCCAGAACTGGGGGACCTGGAGTCCCCTGAACAGTGAGGCCCAGCAACTGACAAAAGGAAGGGGTGGGAGTCGATCTCGGTGCGAGATCCCCAGACCCAACCGGGCACCGAGCCGTTCTGCCTCCCAGACCGTCACCAAGTTCATTCCCCAGTGCGGTGCTGGGGAGAGTCCTAGCATTCTGGGCTGTCCGCCTTCCTGACGGGCCTGTCCGAGCCTGGTGTGGCCTGGAGCCCTGGCGGTCAGATGGGGGTTGGCCCAGAGCTCAAGGCCCAGAGGTGGCTGGACCGGCCCCTCTTTGGAAAAGAGGCTTCTGTCTCGGAGGATAAATGGTGTGAATCCCAAACCAGCAGATGGCTGTGCTCCCAAAAGTCATTCACAGAGATGGAATGACAGCCGACAGCCCCCAGGGGCCCCCCCGGGAGCTCGGCACCCTGGGGCTCCTGCATGTGACGCTCTCCCCTCGTGTTCAGCCTGGCAGCCCTGGAGGGGAGCCACTGATAATGGCCCCATTGTTGGGACCCGCAGGACGGCAGAACAGCGGTGGACAGAACACTGCTGACAAGAGGACTCTGTCTCCCCATGGCCGCTCCTCACTCAAAGGACTGAGGGAAAGGCCCCGTTTGGGGAACAGGAGGAAAGGAATGGACAGGAAGGGTAAAAAGTGTCCATCAAGAATCTGTTTTCTGGGAAGAGAAGTGCCTCTCTTTCCCCTGGGCCTCCCGGGGCCAGGCGGGTCACCAGGAAGCTCCAGAGGGAACGTCACCTCACCTCTCGGGGCAGCAGGTGTCCACGGACCCAGAGGAGGGCGAAGGCGGGGCTGGGCGGCTTCCTAGCGCTGAGAGGACGGGGAGAGCCCCCTCGGCAGGGACGCTCCAGGGGCACCGGGTCCCGGGCGGCACTGCAGGTGGGGTGGCCCCTGCCCACCTGCCAGGCAACGTCCCCAAATGACATGACCCATTCAGGAAAGGGAAGCTGGATGGAGCTCGCCCTCCAGCTCAGGGCGTTAGAGGATGGGACTCTGTGGTGACAACTTTCAGTGGTGGCCTGAGGCCGTGCCATGGGGCCCTGAAGACCCAGGGAAGGCACTGGCTCCTCCTCTGCCCAGGGTGGGCCTTGTGGCCGCTGAATTCCTGAGCCCACAGGGACACCGGGAGGGTCCAGGAAGCCAGAAGGGCAGGTGGGAGCAGGATCCAGCCTTTAAAATGCAGAGACCTCTGTGCCGCGGGCAGCGTAGAGCCCCAGCTGGAAAGACCCCGAGTGTCCATCCTGCGGTGAGCAGCAGAGGAAGGAAGGCCTCGGGTGCGGACACGCGGAGGCCGCTCACTAGCTCACTTGGAGAGCGCGGCAGCACCTGGGACAGGCCAGGGCATGGGGAGCCGGACATGGGAGGCCCCCGGGGAGCCCTGGCCCCTGGGGTCCATGGGACAGCCTGTGGGCTGGACAACAGCACTGGGGCTTCTTCTATTTATTCTGAGGTAGAAGCAGAAACAAAACACAGGACGTGAGAGGTCCAGTCCTGGCCACTTGAGGCCTTTAGCGGCCGAGTTCCTGTTTGGCTTGCTGGCTGATTGCTGCAGACCGCGGGTCACAGAGCTTTTTAAGATATTATATTTAAATAAATATCATATTTATTATAAAAATATCATATTTAAATTAAATATTATATTTAATTAAAATATTTAAAATAGTCTCTAAAAGACTTTATTTTTCAGGCAGTTTTAGTTCATGACAAAACTGAACAGAAGTTAGAGGTTTGGCGTGGACCTCTACCAGTATCCCCCACGGGAGCCACACGTTTGGCACAGCCGACGAACCTGCAAAGGGCACACTCTCACCCAGACTGCACGGGGTCTGGGCTGACCACGGTGGTCCCAAGGGCACTGGGGCCTCATACGGCCCCCGGTACGGCTCCCACTGGGGCAGCCACCGCACTTCTCCTTCTTTGTATTGTTTTTAGTTAAACCTGTCTTTTTCTGAGCTCGTGGTTTTATTCAGGTGAACTCACCTTTGGGTCTGTTTGGATTCATCCTGGTCTCACTGGGGTTTTTGGCTTTTTCCTGCTGTCTTTCTTTGGGGGCTGCACTGGTGTGACCTCCGTGGATTCGGACGAGCGGATGAGACATGTGCACTGAAGTGTCAGCGCGGCTCTGTGCCCACCTGTGCACTGCCCTGCCTCCGACCACCCGACTGTGCCTCCAGGGTCGCACGCTCCTTCACCATCTGTGTGTGTTTTACGGCTCTTTCTCAGCTCATGCACGTACTTGGACTGGCACAGAGTAGAGGTGGTCAGAGCCCAAGAAGGGCACCTCCAGGCCTGCTGTCAGCTGTGGAACAACCTCTGTGGGGCCGTTCTGCACTGCTAAGAGTCCCATTATTAACACGTGTGGGATAGTGTCAAGTGCTTTTCTCCACCTTCCAAGAAGAATGTATGATTTTCCTCCTGCATTCTGTTAAAGGGGTAAGTTACACTGGTTTTCAAACATTAAACCAACTTTGCATTCCTAAAACAAACCCCACTTGATTAGGATATGATCTATTACATACACACCTGGGTCTGATTTATTAATGTTTAGCAAAAAATTCCTGCACTTTTGTCTACAAGGAATATTAATTTGCAATTTTATTTTTTCTTGAAATGTGTTTGATATTGGTATTAGGATGACACTGGCCACATAAAACAAGATGAGCACTGTCCTCTCTTCCGGGGGTTTCTAAACAACGGGGCCAGGCTGGTACTATTTCTTTCTTTCAACATAATGTTTCACTAACCTCAACATGACATCATCAGAGTCTGGAGTTCTCTTTGCAGAAAAGTGGGGGTTTGGGTTTTTTTAAGAATTCTATTTCTTCAATAGATACAGTGCTATTTGGATTTTCTCTTTGTTCTTGTGCCAGTTTTGATGACATGTTTTTCAAGAAACTTGGTCATGTCACCTAAGTTGTTGAACCTACTGACAAAATTCTCTGCCATGTGAGTGCTGTCAGGTCTGTAGTGATGGCTCCTCGGCCCTGATGCTGGTTGTTGGAGTCTTTATCTCTCCCTTTCTCTGGCAGACTACAAACAACAGTTGTTTTATTGATTTGCTATGATAGGGGTTTCTTATTGCACAGATTTTTATTGATTTATTATTTCATTCCTTCTATTTACTTTGGCTTTAATTTCCACTGATTTTTTTCCAACATTTACAGATGGACGCATAGGTCAATGATTTTGAACATACCTTCTTTTGTAATATAAGCACTCGAAGCTACAAATTTCCCTCAAGGCCCTGCTATAGATGCATCCCACAAATTTTGGGGTTTTTTTCATTATAATTCAGTTTAAAATGTTTTCTAACGTTTCCTGTGATTTCTTCCTTGACCTTTAGGTTCCTTTAAAATGTATTCATTAATTCTCAAATAGTTGGGAGTTTTGCAGGTATTGTCTTTTTATTGGTTCCTACTTAATTGTGCTGTGATCAGAGAACATGGTCTGCATAACTCCTGTCATTTAAAATGTGTCAAGGCTTGCTTTATGGCCTGACTTATGTTTATCTTGGTGAACATCCATGTATTGCCATCCCTGCATGGTGACTGTGTGAGTGGGTCAGGTCGGGCTGGTTAACTGCACTGTTTGAGTCTTTTACAACCTTATTGAGTGTCCCATCTACTTGCTCCATCCAGTGTTGAGAGAGTATTGAAATCTCCAACTACAGTTGTGAGTCTGTTTCCTCTCTCACTCTGGTCAGTGGTCATTTGTCCTTGCAAGCCTGCTGTTGTGTGTGTAAATGTGCAGGATCTCTGTCTCCTTGGTCAGTGGAACTCCTCATCATTATAACATGTCCCTCCTTCCCTGCGGCAGTATTCCTGTCCTGAAGTCTACTTTTTCTTACCCTAGAAGCTACTCCTGTTTTCTTATGACAAGTGTTGACATGAATATTTTATATCCTTATTTCACTGTTTCTTTATATGTGAATCACCATATCTAATAGTCATCATATATCAGGTCTTTTTTTTCTAGTCTGATAATCTATATCTTTTAACTTGTGTTTTTAATCCATTTACATTTAACATAATTATTGATTGGGTTGGATAAAGCTACCATCTTGCTTTTTGTTTTCTAATGGTAATATCTGTTGTCTTTCTTCTGTGTCCTAATACTAGAAGATATTAATCCTGTTTTCTTTTGGATTAATATTCCCAGTATTCTATTTTACCTTTTCCCTTGGCTTATTAGCTATAACTCTTTGACTTAACTTTCAGCATTGTTCTTTAGTTTATTATTTTCTGTCTTTAAGTGATATTGAACCACTGCATGTAAAAATATGAGTTTTATAATGTCTGTTCTCTTCTCCTGTCCTTTGTGCTTTTAATGTAATATGTTTCACTTTACAGATGTCATGAATTTCAAAATGCAGTTGTTACCTTGACTTTAAAAATATATCATCTTTAAATAATTTTAGAGCACAGGAAAAAATCTTTCTCTCATTTATCCATACACTTACAATGTCCAAGGTTTGTATTCCTTGTCTGAATTGACACCTGGTTTTATTTTCTTCTAACCTGAAAACGTCACTGTGACATCGTTTCGTCGTGCAGTTCTGCTGGTCATGGATTCTCTCAGCTTCTGTCTGAAAATGTCTTCATTTCATTTTCGTTTTTGAAGGATGCTCTCCCTGAGATGGTCCTGGTGCTTGAGGATCTGGTTTTCTTTCCGTCCCCTGAAGACGTCTTCTGCTCTCAGCTTGCGGCACTTCTGATGATAAGTCCTTCTTGTCTCTGGGCCCTTAAGTCCCCCGCCAGCTGGTTCCCAGCCACTGGAGGGTGAGACACCTTGGGGCAGCTTCTCCTGCACATCAGGTGCCGTGAGGCTCTTGGCTCTGCGGATCTGACTTCCATCCCATTTGGAACTCTTTCGGCCATCATTTCTCCCCTCGACCGTTCCTGGACGGTTCCACACTGTCTCCCGGCCATGGGGCTCTGCTTAGCCTCCCCGGCCTTGCTTCTGGGTGTCAGGGTGGATGGCTTTGGCCTTGATCTTTGCTTTCTGCGGTGCCTGGGCTGCTGCTGATGCCACCCACTGGCTTCTTATCCCACGTTGTTGTTTCCATCTTTAGAGTGTCCCTGTCCCTTCGGCTCGTCACCACACTCTCCATCTCCCTCCGGGTTATGGCCTTGCTTCCTGCTCCCACCTCCGGGACTGGGTGCTGGGTGCTGGAGGCTACAGACACTGCTAGTTTCTGGACCTCGTTCTCTCTCCTTTCACAACTTGAGTTTTGTGCTGACGGGGTCTCGCGTACTTGCCAATCAGGCTGGCCCCTCCTAAACTTGGCCCCTCCTAAACTTGGCCCCTCCTGGACCTGGCCCCTCCTGAACTTGGCCCCTCCTGAACTTGGCCCCTCCTGGACCTGGCCCCTCCTGGACCCGGCCCCTCCTGGACCTGGCCCCTCCTGAACTTGTTCTGAAGCTTTTCTGGTCACCTCTGGAGGAGCCCCAGCTCCAGGACTGGTTCAGCCGGCCCCTGAGACCTGGCTGTGGTGGTGAGTGCGCTGGGGAGCAGTCGGCCTCCTCATCCCAGTGGCTGGGTTGAGTGGCTCCTGCCCCGTGGACACAGGCGTGTCTTGGCCCACAGAGCTCCTGGGGTAGCTGCTGCCCCCTCCCGAGGCCTCACTCTGTGGTGCTCAGCCAGCGTTTGGTCACTGGTGCAATTGGGATTTCAGCTCTCCAGGGCTCTGCCCACAAGTCCCAGGCCCCTGGCCGCCCCTGGCTCTGCCTCTCCTCCTGCAGGGTCGGGCAGCACCCTGCTGTCCACACCGCACCAGCTGCTTCTTGTGCTTTGGGTTCAGTTTTCTAGTTGCCCCTGGCGGGAGGGGAGTCTGGTGCCCACCGTGGCCACAGTACCCGAGAAGCTTCAATTCTCACCTCGAGGGAGACGTGGGGTTTTGATTTGCTTGTTTTTAATCACGTGCACTTCTCTGCCAGCCTGAGGAGTCCCTAATCATTCCCAGGGGTCCTGGGATCAGGGAACACAGTCACCCTGGTGCCCTAACAGCAGATGACCACGGTTAGGGTTAGGTTAGGGTTAGGGTGCTCAGCACCCACAAGGCCCCAGGCCTGGTGGGGGGGGGCTCTGCAGGGGGTCCTTGCTGAGTGTTCCCAGAACACCGCCCCCCTGCAGAGGTCGTCATTGCTCTATTTAACCAGGAGGAATGTCTAGCCCATTGTCATCCAGCCAATAGGTGGCCTGGCCTGGGCTCCAGAGCACCTGGCGTTCCTTGGCTTGTGGCCGCCTCATACAACCAGCCCTGCACCCATCTCCCAGGGTTGGTCTGCACCCAGGTGGGGCCAGGGCCCACGGTGGGGCGGCACAGCCTCACCAGAGCTTGGCTGCACTGGACACTACTCCCACAGGAGGAGGCCTCACTCGCAGGTTAGGACTTGCACATATTTGTGGGGACAGCACTGTCCACCCACTCGAGAGCTACTCGGGCTGGGAGGGTGGGGTACATGGTCCTGGCTTCAGGGGTCACCCAGGAAGGCCTTCAGAGGAGTGCCCTCGGGGCAGAGACGCCAAGGACTGGGGCAGCTGTCCCTGGGCATGGGGAAGGCAGACAGGAGCTTTGCACCTCAGGATCCTTGTTTATTAAGGGGGAAGTGAGACCCACGAGGTCACCCTAGGGTCTCACAGAGGAGGAGCGTTTGGCTCCCAGGCCAGGGACCGAGGCTAGGAAGGGAACTTACTGCCATCCTCCAGGGCCATCGGCTCTGTGCCACCCAGTGCCCACTCCCTGGACCCCCTGCCCCTGGCCCTACCATGAGTGCAGAGTGCACAGACCAGGCCTGCTGGCAGCCCTCCCGGGGTCCTTCCCTCCCTGGGGGTCCCTCGCAGCTCTCGGTTGGTGCCTTCCCACCTCGGCACCCAGCCCAGCCCTGGGTTCAGCCTCATGGGCAAGTCCCCAGCATCCTCTTGGGACCCACTGGGCAGCTGAGAACAGAGGCACAGGGAGGGGCAGCCACCTCCCTGGACCTAGAACTAGCAGGAGTGTGATCCTACCACGCACAGCTGTCTCTGGGCCCGTGGGTGCCAGCGGGGGCCAGGTTCTGGGTCCCCAAGCCTCCCATCTGGAGACAGAGCCAGCTCAGGTGGCTGAGACGCCCATGTGGGCATGAACGGCCAGTGGGCACAACCGGTCAGTGGTACAAGTGTGGACAACCCTCAGGGACTGAGTCAGGTTCTCAAGGAGGGCTCCACAGGACAGTACCAGTGGCTGGGGCCAGGCTCCGTCTGGGCTCCTGCCAGGCCGTGGCCTCCCCTCTGGGCCTCAGCACCCCCAGCAGGCCATGTTGCTCCATCTGGCTCCAGTCCCGGGGTGGCCTTGTTTCCCCTCTGTCAGGAAGCTCCGAGACCACCCAACCCCATTCCCTCCTGGAGGCTGGGCCTTGTGGTGCAGTGCCCAAGATGACCACTTGGGGGCAGCAGCCACCAGCCTTTCCCAGGAGCTGCCTGGAGGTTAAGGGCCACCCAGGTGGTGAGCTCTTGGCCCTCCTGTCCCTCCAGCAGGGCAGGTGCCAGCCTTTGTCCTGCTCAGGGGACAACCACATACAGGGGAACTACTGATACCCAGGTAATTCCGGCTTCGGGGCAGTTCTTGGGGAACTGGGGGTTGGGAGGGCCGGGACAGGGCCAGGGACTGGGTAGGACAGTGGAGTGACAGGCAGGGCCGTCCCTCAAACCATGGCATCTAACAAAACACCAAGCCTGAGCCTCAAGGGCCTGTGGCTTCCCCTCGCCCAGCCTGGGGCAGCAAGCACACGTGCCAGCACTGATGAGTGGGCAGGTCAGGCTCTGGCCAGCTCTGGCTGGGCAGTGCCCGCTGACTGACTGCACCAAGGCCTGGGGACAGTGCAGGAGCAGATTGAATCCTTGCAACAGCCTCTCCTGAAGAAGAGGTCAGAAAGGGCATGGCACTCCTAGCAGCTCCGGGGCTGCCCTGGGACTGCAGGTCCCATCTGGGTGTCACCAGGCCCTTGCTGTGCCCCTGCCATTCACAGGGTCCTGGGCTCTGCCGTGGGCAGGCACAGGTAAGAGCCGCAGCAGGAAGACGCTGCATTAACAGAGGTAGAGTCTCCAAAAGAGGGGAGTGTTCTCCCTCTACCTGGTGTGCACTGGGTCTGCTCTGATGGCCCTATTGTGAGGGGGATTTGGGCCGAATGAAGTGTCTTGGAGATGACAAAGAATCTGGATTCAGCGTCATATCCAGAGTGACTAAAAAAGTGACGACAGGGGACAAGGTAACAATCTGACTTGGATGGTGCAGCAGAGGCAGGATGGCCAGGCTGCACCTCAGGCCCCGCCCCCCAGCTGGCCCCGCTGCAGACCCGCCCCAAGAGCTGCGAGACTCCTGCAGCTCCCAGGGTGAGCCTAGCCCCTTCCTTGGTCCAGTCTGACCCCACCTGCCCCCAGCCTCTTATCTGGCCCGGTTTCCTCCACCTGAGGGCTTTGCTCCTGCTGTGACCTCAACACACCTTCCCCACCCCACCTCCAGGGCTCTCGGCGGCCCTTCCCAGGAGAGTATGTAGTCCACCCGCCCCGGGGGCAGCCTGGACACCCGGTGCTGCAGGCTCCTCCTGGACAGCGGGACCCGGGGCCAGGGAAGGCCGCGTGCTGCACGCGGGGACTCGGAAGTGCGACCACACCACCAAGGTGGCCAGAGGGCCCCGCGTGCCGCTGACAGCCAGGCGCGCCCTTCCTGCGGCCAACTGTTCCCGCGGCCCGGTCTCCCTCCCGGGAGGCTTCCTGGAGGAGGCGGCCGCGAGAGCGACGCGGAAGGAAGCCTGCGACCCAGCGGAGCGCGGGGCGGGGGCGCAGCGCGTCACGTGGGCGGCCCAGGAGGGACGGCGACGCGGCCCGCGCGCGGCAGGTGCCCGGGCGCCCCGCCCGCCGAGCCCGCCCCGCCCGGCCGCACAGGAAGTGGGAGGGTCGCCGGGAGGAGCCGCCCCTCCGCCCGCCGCCTGCGCTCCCCGCCGCCCGCCGCCCGCCGGCCTCCGCCCCGCGGCGCAGGTGAGCCCGCCGGCAGGTGAGTCCGGAGGCCGCGCCCGGGCCGCCCGCGACCCTGCGCCCTCCGCGCGCCCGGCCCGCGACGACCCCGCGCAGCGCCCTCCGGCCCCGCCGCGCCCCGCCGCGCCGCTGCCCGGGCGGAAGGAAACGCCGGCGGCCAGGGAGCCGCCGGGGAGGCGGGAGGCGCCGGTGACCCTCCAGGAGCCCTGCTCTCGCCCGAGTTCAGAGGGGAGAACCCACCTCGGCAGCCGCCCGACGGTCAGCTCTGCTTCCCCGGGAAGGTGGGGAGGGTTGCCTCCCAAACTATGGGAACCGCGGGCACCTGTCTTAGCGGCCCTGCCTCCTTTCCTCGTCTGTGAAATGGGCACAGAGGTCCCTTGTGAGGTTGAGTGAGCGCTGGCCTCTGCGTGGCACCTGACAGGGGGAACTGGAATCAGCTGGTGGCTGCCCAGTCCCACCTGGAGCCCAGGCAGGTCTCTTCCTTGTGACCTTGTAAACAATCCAGGCACTACCCAAGGTGGAGGTTAGGGATGCCTTGAGGACAGACAGGCCAGGCCCTGAGTGGTCCCTGCAGCAGGACCTGGCTGGGACAAGCCGGAGGGTCCCAGGCAGCACCCGTCTCTCTGCCCTGCCGCCTCTGGTGTGGTGCCCAGCGTGTGTCCTGGGGTTAGGGTCCTGGCTGGGTGTGAACTAAGGCAAGTTATATAAGCCTCTGAGCCTCAGTTCCCTCCTCTGCGACATGGGGTGATAGGCAAGTCCCCTTCGAGGGCAGCAGCTGCAGAGGTCCTGTTCTGGGGACACATGCACCAGCTCCCGTGATCCCACAGCCTGAGAAGGACGTGCCCGGGAGAGGTGCTGAGGGCTGAAAGCAGGCGCACCAGTCCTGCGGGGAGGCCAGAGTCTTGGGGGCTTCCTGGGAGGAACGTGGTCTAAGTCACCTGGAGGTGCCACCAGAGAACCGGGTGAGAGTGGTCAGGTACGCCTACCTGCTCCTCGCCCTCTGGGCATATCTGGGGAGACCTTTGCTGCCAGGGCGTCCCCAGGGCTCACATGAGCACCTAAGGGCAGTCCCTCTCCACCCTTGTGGTGAAACCAGGCACCGACGGGAAGCAGCCTGTTGGGGTCCCCGCCGCTGGCAGGGCCTGCTACCCCTGGGATGGCAGCCTGCCTTCATGTTTGGTGGAGCGGCCACCCAGTCTGGGGGTTTTGGTTTCGGTTTCTTTCTGTCTGCTCAGCCTGGCCCTCCCTTGCTCAGGTGACCGTCCCTCTGCAGCATGGAGGACGGATCCAGAATCCCTGCTCACCAGGTTCCAGGTGAGAGACACCATCTAGGTCAGCCTGGGGCCTGGCTCCTCGCCTGGCTCTCGCTGACAGGAGGCCTGACCCAGGAGCTCAGGTTCTCGCTGCACTGGCTCCTCACCTGCCAGGGAGGGAGACACCCACCTTTCAGAAGCTGAGGAGGGGCCAACAGAGTGGGCGAGAGGACCACTGGAGGCACCGTCGGGCTAGCTGTTTTACAGCTGGTGACTGGGGCAGCAGGTGACCTGTCACCTGTCCAGATAGCAGTCAGGGTCAGGGCTCTGGTCCATCCTGTACCTTTGGGGTTCCCTCAGGGACCAGTCAAGCCTGGGCCGGGGCCTGGGTTTATGGGGGGGTGGAGTTAAAGATGGGAACCACAGAGCCACAGCTGGGTGGCCACCGGCTGCGTCAGGCTCTGTGCAGAGCTGGGCTCTCCCACTGTGAAGGGTGACCCTCTACACGGTCATGAGGGCTCTCTCCACCTCAGCACTGTGCCAGCTAAGGGTGTGGGGCTGCCCCCGGTACAGCAGGTGCCAGCAGCATCCCTGGCCTCAGCCCGCAGGTCCCAGACTGGTGACTACCTGCACAGCGTCTCCAGGCATTGCCAGGTCTCTCCTGGTGGGCAGAGCTGCTTCCCGCTGAGAGCTGCCGAGCCAGTGGAACCCGCTGGTGTGTGCTGTGGTTTACCAAGCCAACGCCTGTCCCTCAATCATGTGGGACTCCAAGTCCCAAGCTTGGCTGGGCAGAATTACCAAGCACAAGGGCATCATTGTGGGCTGACCAGGGTCGGGATGACATGGAGAGAGGCCAAGCCCCGCCGGATAGGGTGAGGGCAGCTGGACTCAGAGGCTGGGATAGAAGGACAGGGTGTCACACATTCACCCAACAATTCAGGATTTGAGCCCCACTTTGGGGGCCGGCTTGAACGGGAGGTTGCTCCCACCCAGCAAGGACTCACAGACTTGTAGGCCATCGGGGACAGGCAGCCAGACCACCTGAAGCTCTGGTGCAGTGTGTCTTTGTAAGGGCTTCACAAGGCTCCCCGCTCAGAGTCCAGGCTGCCTTGCTGGGGAGCAGCTCTGCCTGGGACCCCCAGGTGGCCTCTGCACGGCATATGGCCTCTCTGGGAAATAAGTCTTGCAGACTGTGTGGCCAGCTTCTGCTTGGAAGGCAGCTGGAAGGAGGGTCTGAGCTCTTGGCTCCTGAGTCGGACATCCCGAAGGAGTCCGCTGGACGCAGACATGGGGATAGGACTGGGTGCCAGAAAGTACTGCAGAACATGGGCTCTCAGGTGTGTGCACTGAGCACATTACCTCCCACCAGCCTCTTCCCTAAAAGGAAGCAGAAGCTGCCGCAGATGTTTGAGGACAGCCTCGTGCATGAGTATCTGAGACACAGGAGGAGAGCATAGGTACAGGAACTGAGCTCTAGCCGCCAGCTAACAGAAGAAAATGTGTTCAAAAGAAAAAGTGATCCTGTCCTCTATGTAAATGGAAGACATTATATCCATAAAACAAGAACAGGGTGCTGTGAATAAAGAGTAACGAGAAGGCAGAAGAGAGATCTCTGGAGGACATGGAAACAATATGGACGATTAAATAGAGGGATTTTCCCAAAAGGAGAACAAAGAGATGGAAAAAGTAAAAGAGAGACAAGAAACAGGGAGAACATTTCAGAGGTTTCAGTACTGTGAATCACATGTGGCCAGCCCTGCCTGCTCACCTTTAGGGAGGGGTCCCGGCAGAGGCTCAGCACCAGAGGCCGGGGACAGGCGGAGTAGAGCAGGCTGGGGCTGGGAGCTGCTCTGCTCGGCGGCTCTCGGGTGTGTGCTGGTCTTCCTGGGGCCCTGAGAGAGAGAGAAACAAGATGAGAAATCACATGCAGCCCCAAACAGGGGACGCTGACCGACCGGAAGTTCCCCCAGGCACCTAACTCAGTGAATGAATGGGGGGTCCCAAACCCTTCACAGGGCTGGGGTGGAGAGAAGCACAGGCCACAGTTCAGCAAGAGAAATTAGAAGGGGGTTGGGATGCTCCACCAGCAGCAAAGACAAGGGAAGGGAGCTCCATGATTCTGGAAGAAAATAACCTCCCACGGGAGTCTCTGGGCTCACGTCGCTCCAGCCAGGGGAGGGCAGAAGGAAGACCTGCACGTCCTCAGGCCACCAGAAATCTGCTGCCTAAGCTGCCTCCTGGGACAGCGCCTGGATGTGCTTTGGCACAGCCAGGGAGGAGGCCTGGGGCCAAGTGTCCCGTGCTGGGGAGAGGTCAGGGGAGGCCCGGGGTCACCTGGAGGCCTGCAGGGTACCCAGCCGCGAGGGGCTGCTGCCGTCAGGAAGCACCGGTAGTGACCCTGGCACTCACCAAGAGGAGCAGGGACAGGGCCTGGAGAGGGGTCATTGTCCAGGCAGGCTGGGGCCCGGCGCTGTGCGGCTGAGCAGGCCAAGTCCACATCTGGGCAGGGCTGGGGCTGGGGACCAGCTGAAGGGCCTACAGTGGTGGCCTCTGGAGATGGGCGGCAGGGGGACACGGGACAGGCTCAGAAGGCATCCGGTGCGATCTGGTTTGGAGACAGGTGCGTGTAGCTCTTCCGTGCAGCTGAGACTCAGCACAGAAGCCGCAGCAGTGCCGTGGCAGCCACCACTCCCGAGGACTCCTGCGGGCAGGGACAGGTGGCCATCCCTGGGGGCACTGCTGTGCTTTTACCCTGGGTCCCAGGCAGGCAGCGCCCCAGGCCTGTGGGTGTGGCGCCTTGCTCACCTGACAGGCTCCCTGGGGCAGTTTCTGGACCTGGAGTGGACTTTACCCTCTCTTGGGAGGGGCTGCCACTCTCTGGGGATGGTGCTGCTAGAGGCCACCTGCCTGCCAGATCTGGGCACCGCTCAGAAAGCTGACAGACATCTGTGTGGTGGGAGACGGGGCCAGTAAAGACTCTTTGGTGCCTCCTGCCCCTCGTGGCCATGAGGAAGGCCCGGGTCCTGTCTATGGTCAAGGACCACACAGGGCGTTAGTGCCTCGGCCGCATACCCTGGGGCACTGATGAAAGTCCAGAATAAACCGCTTTTCCACCCGGCTGAGTCCAGGCAGGTTCACCTGGGCGTGTGATCCTGGGACACCCTGCCCAGGTCTGCCCCTCATCACACATCAGGGAAGTCACCAGCTCTGGGGGAGGCCAGGCTGCAGGGAGGCCGGGAATGCTCTGAGGAATGTGCCCGCCCTCCCAGGCAGCCAGGGCTCCCAGGGCCACCCCTCCCCTCGATGGGGCCCGAGGCTCCCAGCACTGGCTCCCTGGGTGGTTGAAGTAGAGAACTTGTGTCCTGGGAGGGGTGGTGGCTTCTGGAGCTGTGGGGACAGCCAGCTTCCTGGCGTCCTGCAGTTGCGTCAGCCTGTGGCCAGCTCTGCCCTGCCGCCCATCAGGGAGGGGTCCCCCCGAGGCTGAGCAGCCTGGCCACAGCAGACGGTGGCCGTGTGGGATGTGGCTCTGGCCGTGCCGTCTTCCTGGAGCCCAGGGAGCTCACCGTCTGCACCTCTGGCTGTGACCTCCCCTGGGAAGGAGGTGCTGCTGGCCTCCCCGGGCAGCCCTCCTCTCCAGAGGCTTGGGCAGATGGCAGGGGACGTCCCAGCCTGGCTCTGAACCCAGAGTTCCACCTACAGCGTGGGTGGAGGACCGCGCCTCGTCTTCCCACCTGGACTCCAGGCGGCTGCCCTCAGTGACTCTGGGCATTAATTTTCACACTCGAGGCTCTGGACAGGGGGTCCTCTGGGTGGAGGCTTCTTGGTTTGTTTTGTTTTTTAATTAAAGGGACCTGGTTAGAGCCGTGACGTCTCCACGTGGCCTTTGGATCCTCAGGCCTCCCAGGCGGGGGCCTCCTACTGTTGGTGTCGTGTGGGGAGCTGGCACGTCCACGCTCCAGGCAGCCTGTTGAACGGCCCCGTCCACCTCGGTGCCCGCAGGTGGGAGCAGCCCTGCGGTGCCCGTGTGCAGGCTTCGGAGCTGAGGAGAGGCAGTATCCTGGGCCCTGAGGACGCGGGGTTTCCAGGCCTCTGCAGGGTGGGCCCTGTGCAGGGGGAACGGGTGGAGAGCAGGCCCTCTGAGTACATGGTCAGTGGCCCGAGGCAGCCTGGCCTGGCCTGGCCCGACCTGCCCAGGCATGAGGGCCCACCTGGCTGCCTGTGCACCGACCCTCAGGCGAGCCTCACACAGCGTCCACATGGGCCTTCCGGCTCCTCCTGCTTCTGGGTCAGTCGGCACCACATGTCTTGGCCACCAGGGTCTCAGGCCACTGGGGCTCCACCTGGACATGCTCCATGCTCCTGGGTCCAGGGCTGTGAGTTTGCCCCCGAGTGGTGTGTGTCCCGTCTAACCACGTCCCTCCTCACTGGCCAAAGCCAGTCTTGGGACTGTGTTGTTCCCAAGTGGGTAGAAGGTGGCCCTGCCTTGTGCCCAGAGAAGGACGAGGGCCGGGCCAGGGACCAGCACCCGTGGCAGCATCGAGCCTGTGCTTCCCATGGCCGCGGGAGCTGCTGGGCCAGGGCTGGAGGATGACAGGCAGGTCGGGGACGAGAGAGGACAGAGAGACGGAGGGGCTGGGAGGACGTGAGCTGCCAGGAGGGACAGGCCAGCGCGTCCCGGGGAGGGACATGCCGTCCAGCCTCAGGCTCTCGGCTCCTGGGGCTTCTGCCCTGGGTCAGGAGGTGTGAGTCCTGGGCTGTGTCCCCGGCTCTCGGGCTCGTGCCCAACTCCTGTGCCTGGGGTCACCCGCCTCTCTGCCATCAGAAACGTGGGACGGCAGAGCCCGTGGCCTGTGTGGCAGGGGCTTGTGGACGTCCAGCCTGGCTGCAGGGTGGGAGGTGGCCGTCACAGGTCTGGCCCGGTGCTGGTTCTGTGCAGCAGGGTGTGTCCCAGGCAGGTCCTGGGGGCGCTGAGCCAGGTGGGGCCGTGCCACTGCCACGCAGCCTCGGGGCGGCTCCCAGGATGAGCTGTCCTAGGTCCACCATGTGGAAGTGGCCCCGGGAGGCCCAGTGGCCATGCCACCAGGTGTCCCAAGCAGCAGCGAGGGCTGAGCCAGGTTCTAATCCTGGTCTGTGAGGGTCCCCAGGGCCCGTGTACCCAGAACGCACCAGCTCGGGACTTGGTCTGTGCTGCATCAGAGGACACAGGGTGGACTCCAGGTCTTCCCTCCACCACGGAGCCTGGCCCAGCCTCCATCCTGATGAGCCCCTGAACAGGAGCCGGTGTGAGGCTGTCCCCGCCTCCGTGCAGGCCCCCAGGGGTCCTGGGGACTGGACCTGCCGATGACTTGCCCTGCTCCGCTCTAACCTGCGGCACTGCCCCCTCTGGCCCCCACCCTGCCCCTGCTGCCCCCTGGGGCTGCACCTGGGCTCTGGCGCATCGGGCAGATGCTCAGGCGTGGGAGGGCTGACCCCCCAGAGGCCTGGGGAGGGAGGCCCTGCTGACCCTTCTCTGCACTCCACCCCAGGACCCGTGGCCACCCAGCATGTCCCAGCGGCACTCGGACGGCGCTCTGGAGGAGAAACTGCTGGAACACCGCTTCCACTCCGAGCTGCGGCTGGACGCCCAGGGGAACCCCGCGTCCCAGCTCCCTATAGTCCGCGGCTCCCTGAGGTCCAGGACCAATGCTGCCTTCGAGCCCGAGGCCTCGTCGCCCTCAGGGGACCAGGAGCCCCCACCCATCGTCCTCAGCACCCAGAGCCCCGCAGCCCTCAAGAAGGGCACCCAGCAGATGATCCCCAGGAACCTGGCCGTGGCCAGCAGGGCCAAGGCCCCAGCCCGTCACCAGAGCTTTGGGGCAGCTATGCTTAGCAAGGAGGCCGCACGGAGGGACCCCCAGCTCCTCTCGGTCCCCAGCTTCTCCGTGGACGACATGGACGTGGACGTGGGCCCCGTGATGATGCTGAAGCGAAACCTGCGGAACCAATCCTACCGGGCGGCCATGAAGGGCCTGGAGGCTCCCCGCAGCAAAGAGGACGCCCTCCATCTCAGCCCCAAGCTCCAGGCTCTGGCCGAGGAGTCCAGCCAGCCTCCCGCCCGGGGCCAGGCCAAAAATAAGGTAGGGGCCTGCCTCCCAGGCGGGCAGGATGGGAGGTGCCCTCAGGGCTCAGGCGCCCGCAGACAGGAAGGTGGCCTGACTCTCTAGCCCCCCTCGCCTGCACCCACATCTGCGTCACTGAGAGCCTACTGTGTGCCGGCTCTGGACAAGCTCACTGAGCCGAGACCTGTGGTCAGGCCCTCAGCGTGAACGTCCTGTCCTGTCAGGCAGCGGAGCGGGTTTTGCCAGGTCTCAGGCTTTAGCATCCCTCCTCCCACCCAGGGTGGGCAGCAGAGCCCCCGAGGGACCCACCCCCTCTGAACCTGGCAGTTGCCGCCTGTCTGATGGCTCTGTAACAGCGACCACCCTGGCGCAGGCCGCCTGCGGCCCCGACATCCTCAGCCTGACCCTGCTGCTGCTCCCCCACCCCCTGCCTGCCTCAGTGGCCCTGGGCCAGCAGCACCCACTCCCTGGACGGTGGTGTGGCCAGGCTGCTCAGGTCACTGTGGCCCCGGGGGACAGAGGGACTTGAGGGGCTCCTGGACTCATATCCCTTGCCCTTGGTGTCATCGTTCCCCCGCGGCTGGAGGACCAGGCCTCGGCTGCAGGCAGCCACAGAGCAGGACGCGTGCTCTGGCCGAGCTGCCCTGGCCCTGACCCGGCTCTGAGGGCCTCCCGAGCCCGCTGCCCGTCTGCTTGGTCTGCTCACCGGGGCGGGGTCGGGAGGAGCCTTCTCCGTTCTCGAGATGGCTGACTCAGCTCTCCCCGTGCAGAACAGGGGTCTGTCCTGGCCGGTGCTTTGCTCCGCCTTGTCCAGAAGCGGACCCAGGCTCAGGGGCAGGCAGGCCTTTGTGAATGTCCTGGGGTGGGGCTCTGCCGCGGTGTGGCCTCAAGCAAGTAGAGTAAGTTCCTGGGCCTCGGCACCCGTGTGTCAGCGGAGGGGACAGCCCTCCTCTGTGGCGTGCTCCAGAGAGCAGCATGCAGCATGTGAGCGCGAGGAGCAGGCTCTGTGTCCCTGGGAAGGCTACGTGCGCTCAGGGGCAGCTGTTCCCGGCTGCAGCCCCAGAAGCCGAGACCACCTGTCAGAGCAGTGGCCGCCACCAGCCTCCCCTGTGGGCCCGTGGTGGCCGAGGCAGGTCCTCGTGCTCCCAGAGCCAGCCACGGTCCTCCCTCACAGCCACCCCTGCTGTGCCTCCAAGGTGGACAGACCCCAGACCCTGCGGGACCTCTGCAGGGGTTGCTCTGGCCACGGTCGGTGCTCCTGGGGCACACTGTGTGCCCCCACACAGTCCCCAGACCCACTTGATGTGTCCCACACTGTCCCCCGGCCCCTACTCTGTGCCCCCCCACACTCACTGCCCCTTACCCTCTGTCCCCCACATGTCCCTACGCTGTCCCCAGGCCCCGCATGCAGGGGCCTCTTCATCTGCTCACCGTGGCCCGCCCCAGACCCTCTTCCTGAGGACCCACACTGTTGGGGCTCCCAGCGAGCTCTGCAAGCTCCGTCCCTGGCCCTGTCCAGTTTCCAGGACAGAGGGGCCGCAGTGAGACCCCCAGGGCTGGTAGGGGCTGCTGGAGCACAGGAGGGCTAGAGCAGTTAGGAGGGCCTGGGGGGACAGGAGGAGGGACAGGGGAGGCCCGGGCGGGAGGAGCAGGCCGGGAGCACCACGCCCCACAGTAGGGGGCTTTCTGAGGACCCAGAGACCAGCTGGCTTCCCTGGAACCGTGCACCTGTGAGACCCTGTGTCCCTGCAGAAGCGTGGGCTCTGAGGGGCAGCTGGGCGGGCACTCCCTAAGAGCCTTGTCCCCCGGTCACCTCTGCCATCCCTCCTTTGGCTCCTGGGGTTCTGGCCAATTCCAGTCCTGCTCTTCCTGCCACACCAGGTCCTCTTCTCCAAGGCCTGGGACAGCCCAGGTCCCACCCCACCCTCTGCTCCTGCTCTGCCCTCTGCCAGCCACTCCTGTCCACCTCGGCTTCCCACAGTCACCCTGGGCTCCCAGCCTGCCCACCTCGGCTCCCCTCCGTCCCCCCTGGGCTCCCAGCCTGCCCACCTCGGCTCCCCTCCGTCCCCCCTGGGCTCCCAGCCTGCCCACCTCGGCTCCCCTCTGTCCCCCCTGGGCTTCACCCTGCCCACCTTGGCTCCCCTCCGTCCCCTGGGCTCCACCCTGCCCACCTTGGCTCCCCTTTGTCCCCCCTGGGCTTCACCCTGCCCACCTTGGCTCCCCTCCGTCCCCTGGGCTCCACCGTGCCCACCTCAGCTCCCTCCATCCCCCGGGCGCCCAGCCTGCCCACCTCGGCTCCCCTCTGTCCCCCCTGGGCTCCACCCCTGTCCACCTCAGCTCCCCTCTGTCCCCCGTGGGCTCCACCCCTGTCCACCTCAGCTCCCCTCTGTCCCCCCTGGGCTTCACCCCTGGCTACCTTGGCTCCCCTCCGTCCCCTGGGCGCCCAGCCTGCCCACCTCGGCTCCCCTCCGTCCCCCTGGGCTTCACCCCTGCCCACCTCTGCTCCACTCTGTCCCCTGGGTGCCCACCCCTGCCCACCTTGGCTCCCCTCCATCCCCCGGGCGCCCAGCTCTCCATGCCCTCTGTCCCTAGCATGGGGCTAGCTCAGCCCTTCCCCCAGGCAGTCCTCCTGGATCTGCCGGTCCAGGCCTCGGCTTGGTTGCTTGGTCTTGCAGGTCTCGCCCAGATCTCTGGGTCCCCAGAACAGAGTCCCTGTGACCCGCCCTCCCCTTCCCTGCTGACTGGGGTGTCCCCTCTCTTGCCAGAGGACTCTGGGTCGGAAACGAGCGCATAAGGGCTCCTTCAAGGATGGTAAGTGGCCCTGAGGCAGCTGGGGGCTGGGCCCTGCCAGCTGGAGCCAGACTCACTGGGACTTTCCTGGGCGGGGTTGGGTGGCTCTGGTTTGATGGCTCAGAGGGGACACCAGGCCAGAGACGGAGGTCCTAGGGCTGATGTGACTGTGCCACCTGATGGATCCACAAAGTCCCGAGGACAGGACAGGACAGCCCCACACTCACCCGAGCACCCCACCCAGCCAAATCAGAGGGCACCAGCCCTGCCAGGCACAGACTCTGCCCGCTGGGATCTGTGAGGTCTGAGGGCGGACCTGGTGGGTGTCAGGACTAAGGAGGGGGGTGATGGCTGGTGCTTTGCCTGCTCTGCTGAGAGAGTGAGGCCCAGCAAAGATAGGGGCCTAGGAGCCCCAGGCCCAGCCTCTGCTGAGAGGTCCCAAGGCCCAGTGGCCCCCCAGGAATTCTACCCCCCAGCCCCTGGAAGCTTTGTGGATGGCCATAGCCTGGGAGCAAGGACCTGGGCCTCCTGTGTGATCACCTGGGGAAAGATGGTCCCCAGGAGAGCAGCAGCAGTGCCCGGGCCTCAGGGCGAGTTGATGGCAGCAGCCTGAGCTGGGAAACAGCCTGGCCATGTGGGCGTGCGGTGTAGACAGGCGCTGGGAACAGCACCTAGCACCCCAGGCCCAGCCTGCCCCCAGGCCAGACCCGAGCTCCGATTTGTCAGCTGGCCCCTGGCCCAGAGGTGCCACATTCCACACCAGGCTGCCACCTGCCTCCAGGGCCGTCCCGCTAGGCATGGGAGCCAGCTGGCCAGAGGGAGGCCTGTCTTGAGAGCCCACTGCCTGATGCTCTCAGGGGAGCTGGGGGGTCCAGGGGAGGGCTTGGCCCGCTCCCAGCCCCCAGGCACGGGGGTAACTCCGCTCCCCTCTCCAGACCCCGGGTTTTACCAGGAGATCCGGGAGCGGGGTCTGAACACCACCCACGAGTCCGACGATGACCTCCTGGACGAACCCTCCAGCCCTGGGGGCACCCGGAGGGTGGACACCACCATCGTGGTCAAGAGTTACCGGCCTGCCCAGATCACCTGGAGCCAGCTCCCAGAGGTAGGGCCAGGGTGGGCCGAGCCGGGTGGCTGCAGGAGGTCCCCTGGCATTTCCCGCTCCAGCCAGGACGGCCAGGTCTTCACAGGCAGGTGGGGCAGGTCCCCTGCTGTGCCAGGCCCACCAGGGGCTCCGGAGCCTTGAGCTGTCCTTTCCATGAGGGCTCCTTGGGGGTGGTCACTGGGGGAGGAGAGCACTTGGGGACACGTGAGCTTGTCTTCTGTCATCATGCGTGAGGGGGGCATCCTGCCGGGACTGACCTGCAGGGCACAGGGGCCAGTCCTGCTGGGAGAGCCCGCCAGGGCCGGGAGCAGGCCAGGCCATCCCCTCCCACGTCAGACGTCCCTGCTCCGCAGGGCCCTGGGCTCATTGGAGAGCAGGCCCAGGAAGTGGTCTTGAGGCATGAGGGGTGCTGGGGGCAGAGCTGGCTGCTGTGGACAGGCTCATGAGCCTGGTCCCCCAGGGCTCTGGGTGTGGTGGCTGTGGGAGGGTGGGCCTGGCTTCCCTCCTCTCAGAACAGTGGGCTTTCTGTTTGCCGTCCCTGTGGGGGACCTTCGGTGCCTGCTGTGGGCCCCCCTGGGTGGGGCCGCCACGCTGCACCCAGCAGCACGGCCGGATACCCAGACCAGGCTGGGCAGGAGGGGGCATGGGGCCCGGGCACTGTCGATGGCCTCTGCCCAGCCCCGTGGGAGGAGAGTGCCAATCAGGGCGGCCCTGGTCCTGAGAGGCAGTACCTCAGGCCGTGTGGCAGGCCACCTGTCCTGGCATGCTGGTAGGGACAGGGTGTGCCGTGACTTGAGGGAGCCAAGGCAGCCGGAGCCGTGGCCCTGAGGGCGGAGCTCCTGTGGCCCCCCTCAGTGTCACCGCCTTCCCCTGGCGGCCCCTCCCCTGGGCTCTGCCCCTCTCCCCAGCTCAGGTGCTTAGGAGAAGCCTGCCCGCTTGGCCACCCCCCTGGTGACCCCGGTGGCTCTCAGGGGCTGTGCCTGCCCCAGGACGGTGTCCAGAAAGGAAGAGGGGGTGAGGGGCGTGCTCGGCTCTGAGCTGGGCACAGGTGGCTGCGGGTGTTTCGGTGGGGTGACTGTCCCAGCGCCCACCCTCCCCGGGCTGTGGTCCAGGGCGAGGACAGAGTGGGGACTTTGGCTCCAGCCTCCAGGAGGTGCAGCCTGGCTCCCCACGCTGTGCCCCCCAGGTGGTAGAGTCGGGCCTGCTGGACAGCCTGTCCTCGGAGGAGCGCAAAAGGCAGGAGGTAAGGCCGAGGGTGCTGCCCACCCCCTGTGGGCCACCCAACACCCTGGGGAGAGCCACGGAGAGGTTCACCCCCATGGGCCACCTCCAGGCCAGGCACGGTCAGCCCCTCAGGTCAGCTCATGGTCCTCGGGCTTGGACGAGGATGGGAGCCCTGGCCTGTTTCACGTAGCTCACAAGTGGCCGCACCAGAAGGCAGACCCGGGGAAGTCCCTCGCAGCTGGGGAAGGCTGTCCTACCGGCCCTGTCCAGCGTGTCACCCAGGGCCCCGCCCCACCTGCCCCTCCTCCACCCCGTCCTCAGTGGCACACTCCTCCAGGCGGGCAGCTCACCGTCCACTCCCCCCACAGGCCATCTTCGAGATCCTCACGTCCGAGTTCTCCTACCTGCACAGCCTGGGCATCCTGGTGGCCGAGTTCCTGCAGTCCAGGGAGCTGCGGGCAACCATGACCCAGACCGAGCACCACCACCTCTTCTCCAACATCCTGGACGTGCTGGCCGCCAGCCAGAAGTGAGACCTGGCTCAGCCGCCCACAGTGGGCCATGGCTTGCGCCACCCACACGCCCAGGTCCCTGGGAAGGCCACCTTGCCCTAGCTGGTCATCACTGTGAGGCCGGCTGAGGCGGTTGAAACCTGGCCTGTGACCCTGGGGCTGTTTGAGTGGCCACTGGCTGGTAGAACTGAAGCTCTGTGGGCCCGTGAGGCCCCTGAGAGCTGACCCTGGGGACAGCAGGGTGGTGGGAGTCCTAGACTCACACCAGCTGGGGCACCCCTAGGGCACAGCCCGGGCCCACGCCGTGCCGGTTCCCCTGCGTGCTGGGCACGGAAGGCTTCCGAGAGCGTGTGCCGAGGTCTGCAGGGCACAGGCAGCAGTGCCCGTGGTGCCCTGCCTCCGGCAGCCTCGAGTTGCAGCCCCAGGTCGGGTTCTGTCCAGGAGTGTCTGGTGGCCAGGCTGGGCTCTGGTTGCAAGGCCTGGGCAGGGAGGGCCAGCCGTGCAGGCTCAGGCCCATGGTAGGGTGTGTGCGTGACCACATGGAACCCCTCAGAGGCCGGCCCGGCCCAGGAGACCCTGGGCCTCCTCCCACTCTCTGCCCTCAGGCTGGTTGACCTGGTGGGTGGGTGGTCAGGTTAGCCTCGGTTGTGTGGTTCCCACTGGGCCTTGGAAATGGCTGCTGACCCCGTCGAGTCAGAGCCAGCCTGGACTTCCCGAGCCCCACGCAGAGCCTGCTGCCTGGGGCCACCCTCCCCTGCAAGGAGTTTCAGGGGATCAGAGAGCAGGCACTGGCCTGTCCCTGGAGACGGGGACTTCCTGTAGCGCGTCCGTGATGCTGTGGGAACCTCCAGCCCCAACTCGGCAGGGGGGAGGCAGGCTGTCTGGGTGGCAGCTAACCCCCACCCCCAGGCCGACTCCTGTCCCCCAGGGCAGCCCTCTCTGTGAGGCAGCGTCGGGTTTACTTCTGGCCTCTGAAGGCTTTGGACTGGCCATTGCTGGGATGGAACTCCCTGGCCACCTCCCCCGGCCACTCACAGTAGCCTCCCCTGGAATTCGGCACTATTGGGGGTCAGTGTCTGAGGGCCGCGTCTCCCAGACCTCGCTGAAGCTTCCCAGCTGACTGGCCCGCCTCACCCAGGCAGCAGGGCTCCTTAGGGTCACCACCCGCTCACCTGGGGCCATCTGCTCCTGACCCACTGTCCTCTCTGCCCGGCCTCCCTGGGCCATGCCTCCTGAGGGTCCCTGCTCATGGGAAGTGAGGTCCCTGAGTGAGTGGAGGGTCTGGCTGGCCACATTCAACCAGGAGGGGGCTTCTCAGATGAACAGAGGTCTGGTGGGGAGGGGACACCCCACTCCTTGGCCAGGGCATGGAGCGGTGGACAGGGCTCGGGGTCTGGCGCTGTGAGCATCCAGAGGATGGACTGAAGGCCCCACAGGCCAGGCAGCCATCACAGGTCCAGCCGAACCCAGGGTGGGACAGGGGCCGAGTGACAGCAGATGAGCTCAGCTTCATTACCCTGGGCCAGGGTCTGCCTCATGGAGGAGGTCAGGGGCTGGAGGTCACTTCCCAGGAGTCTTTCAGGAGCCCAAGTGTGCCCCCTGCTATGCCCTGGGCGGCCCACTTAGAACAGGGTGTCCATGAAGGTGGACCATGTCGGAAGCCTGATGCACACACCCCCAAGCGGCCTCCAGCCAAGTTAGGGAGCTTGGCTGGTGGAGCTGCCCTGATGTAGGACCTGTCCTGGGGGGAGGTGGCCTGCCTTGTCCCTCCAGGCTCCACGCGCAGCCCCTCTGTGTGCCCAGGGGGCTGGACGCTGTGTCTCTGTTGCTTATTCCCAGGGGCAGGCCCAGGGCTGCAGGTGCTCAGGGAGCGCCCCAGGGAGGCCCGTGAGGAGCTGGTGTGTCCTGGGCTCCCCGGGCAGGGCTGAAAGCCTCGCCGCAGGACACCCGGCTCTCCACCTCGGCCCGTCGGGCTGGGGGTCTGGCCTGCTGAGCAGCCTGCGTGTGCACACGGTGTGTGTGCCCCTCTGTGTGCCTGTGCTCGTCCGTGTTGCGTGTGTTCACGGGGTGGCCGACCAAGATGGGCCCTCCGCCCTGCCTCCCTCTGAAGGTTCTTTGAGGCCCTGGAGCAGCGACATAAGGCACAGGTGTGCGTGGAGGACATCAGTGACATCCTGGAGGAGCACGCCGAGCAGCACTTCCACCCCTACGTCGCCTACTGCTCCAATGAGGTCTACCAGCAGCGCACCCTGCAGAGGCTGACGTGAGTGGCCGCCCTGTCTGGACAGACTGCCAGGCTCCCGCCGGCCCCTGGAGGGACAGCTGTGTCCTCTGTTGCAGAAGCAACAACAGCTCCTTCCGCGAGGTCCTGCGGGAGATCGAGAAGAAGCCGGCGTGCGGGGGCCTGCCCATGATCTCCTTCCTCATCCTCCCCATGCAGAGGGTGACCCGGCTGCCACTCCTGACGGACGTGAGTGTGCAGCCAGGCCAGCCGGCTGGGAGATGGCCTGGGCACAGCTGTCCCCTCGCCCGTGGGAGCCCACCCCACACCCCTCCTCCACACTTGCTGGTCTGCATTAATTGGTCAGTTACGACAGCGGTTACCAGATGGTGTGAACCGTCAGGGTCACATGTGGTCGGCACCCTGATCACCACCACCCAGAGAGCACACATGTGCCACCTGCTGCACAAGGACCCAGATGAGCCCCACCGGCTGTACACCGAGTGCTCAGAGAGGTGTCCACTGAGGCGTGGCACCTCAGACTCTTGGGCCCCTGGACGTGTAAAACCGGGCCTCCGGGGGCTGCTCCCCAGGCTGGGGGGAGATGGCCTTGGGTGGGAAGGGGTGGTGTGAGGTTCCACTCCTCCCATCAGCCTGGGTACATCAGTAGGGACCCTCGGGAGCCCTCGACCCCCGTGCAGCCCACCCAGGCTCTGGAATAGGGGAGCCCTCCCCTCTTGCAGACCCCCAGAAGGGCCCTGGCATCTGGTGTCTTCCTCAGACGCTGTGCCTCAAGACCCAAGGCCACCCTGAAAGATACAAGGCCGCCAGCCGGGCACTAAAGGCCATCAGCAAGGTGAGG
This sequence comes from Urocitellus parryii, assembly GCF_045843805.1. Lineage (NCBI taxonomy): Eukaryota > Metazoa > Chordata > Mammalia > Rodentia > Sciuridae > Urocitellus > Urocitellus parryii. Next base: position 1,766,162 of record NC_135541.1, read on the forward strand.
GGTCAGGGCAGGGACTGCCCCCACCCCACCTGGTGGCACAGACCCTGGGGCAGCGTGGGGCGGGGGGTCCTCCGTCCCGAGCTCTTCATAGAACTGTGGAGACACTGAGGCCTGGGGCCAGGGGACTTGCCCACAGGTCAGTGAGACCCCAAGACGAACCAGGCCCACCCGCGCCACCAGAAGGGGAGGGCGGGCCTCGAGAGCTGCAGAGCCAGGCGTGGAGGGCAGCCTGACCCCACCTGCTGACCGCCGGCCCCTCCTGCAGCTGGTGAGGCAGTGCAACGAGGGGGCCCACACCATGCAGCGCACGGAGCAGATGTACACGCTGCACACGCAGCTGGACTTCAGCAAGGTCAAGGTAGGGGCTGCCCCAGACGCCCTCAGACCCCTGCGCACCCCAGGCCCCTCTCCCTGCTGCCGTCCACCTGGGGTCAGGGGTCCAACCTGTGGGGCCTGGCCTGAGGGACCTGGGGCCTGTGCCCGTCCCTGTCCCTGGGGCAGTTTCCCTGTGGGAGCTTGTCACCACCCCCTCAGCTCGCAGCACTCCTCCGACCCCAGTGGGCAGCAGGCCTGGCCTGTGGCTGTTCCTGGGCCAGGGCTCCCTGCTGGCCACACTGAGGACAGAGGGGCAGGAGTAGCCAGAGGCCAGCCCAGACCTGATTCCCATGGGGCTTGCATTCTGGGGAGGGGGCAGATATCACCATCCTGGGCCTGGACAGCCTCCCCAGGAGGCAGGACTCAGATCCAGGCCTCCACAGACCACCCCTGAACACCCACAGCTGGCCTCACCCCTGTATTGCCCAGGCTCAGCAGCCACCCCCCAGAGTGGACCTGTGTGGGCCTCTGGTCCTGGTGTTCTGTCCACTTGGCACCCCTTTGTCCATTCAGAGGGGCCCTAGTTTGGGTGATAAGCCACAGGCCCCCAGGTCAGGACATGCAATGGAGCCTCGGAGGTCCTGACCAGGGCAGCAGGCTCCTGGGCTGGTTGGGGTGGACTTTGTGGAGGAGGCGTCCGGTGATGCTGCCCTTCATGTGCTCGGCTCCTGATCCTGTCACGTTTGGGCCACGGCTCACCCAGCCTCAGCAAGATCCTGGTCCCAGGCCTGGCTGACCCCGAGTGGGGCTCTCCCCCAGCCTGGTCTTGAAGCCAGCACTGCCATGGGCCTGGGGTGGGGAGGGCAGGTTGGTCCAGGTAGGGGACGCATGACCCAGGCCCAGAGGTGGGAGTCGCTGGCGCGTCTTTGGGTGTCCAGGAGGAGAGCATTTGGATGGGGGTGGGAGCCAGCCCGGGAGCGGGGCCCCCAGCCCAGCAGAGCCCCATCTTCCTGCCCCCTCTTATTTGGGTCCTTTGGTCCCCATCCCTCTCCACCAGCTTGGCCCCAGGCCCCCAGGGTGGGAGGCAGCTCTGTTGCTGAGTCAAGGTCAGCACCAGGTACTAGCATGTGGCCATCCCAAGCTGGCCCCCGACCAGGCCTCATGCCAGGGGCACAGGATGGTATAGATGCCATCAGCTTTGCCACTCCGGGATGAGGTGGTGTGCGCCCTCCCTGGGACTGGTCTCTGTCCCCAGTGCAGGCTGAACGTTGAGCCAGTGCCCAGTGGGCATGACTGGAGGTTGCATGGGGCCATCCTGCCAGTGCAGCACCTGTCGGTCAACTGGTCAGCCCTGATCCAAGGCCCAGGGACCTCTCCCCCCAGCCTGCCCAGCCTCCATGGGGCAGCCAGCTGGACAGCCGATTGCCCCCCACCCCACACTACCCGTCGGTCCCCGCAGGGGCCTTGTTCATCTGTCCTCTCTGCCCCTAGTCCCTCCCCCTGATCTCCGCCTCCCGCTGGCTGCTGAAGCGCGGGGAGCTGTTCCTGGTGGAGGAGACGGGCCTTTTCAGGAAGCTCGCCAGCCGGCCCACGTGCTACCTGTTCCTGTTCAGCGACGTCCTGGTGGTCACCAAGAAGAAGAGGTGGGCCTGGCCATGAGCCTTGGGTGTCGGGAACGACAGGGGTGAGAGGACCCAGAAGAGGTGGGGCCGGGGAATGGCGGGAGCCAGAAGGACGAGGGCAGCCGAGCCCCAGGCTCGAGGCTCAGCACTGCTGCACGCGAGGTGGGGTGGCTGCCCCGGGCAGGGCTCCAAGGCTGCGGCCTCTCAGCTCAGGGGAGGGAGGGAGCCCTCGGCGTGTCCGTGGGAGCCCAGCCCAGCTGTTGCAGGGCAGCCCTGACTGCCCGTGTCCCACAGCGAGGACAGCTACGTGGTCCAGGATTATGCCCAGATGGACCACCTCCAGGTCCGCAAGCTGGAGCCCTCGGAGGCCTCTCTGCCTGGGGGTGGCAACCGCAGCTCCTCCGTGCCGCACCCCTTCCAGGTGACCCTGCTGCGCAACAGTGAGGGCCGTCAGGAGCAGATCCTGCTGTCCTCGGACTCCGCGTAAGACTAGGGGGCTTCCTGGGGAGGGGTGGCCTGAGGTCCACACCTGTAGGCGTTGTCTCACAGCCCGCCACGCGGTGCTTGTGTTCCCCAGAGGGCACCTCAGCAGATAGAGGACTGAAGTGTCCAGTGACCAGGAGGAGGAGTGTAGGAGGGGAAAAGCAGGCAGGGTGGGGTGTGGGAGGGGGTTGGTGACCCCAGGAGAGGAGCAGAGAGTGCTCAGGAGAGGGCATAGCTGTGTGAAGGCCCTGAGGCAGGAGCACCCTGCCCTGGAGCAGTGAGGTGGATGGCCAGAGGCTGGAGCCCATGAGCTGGGGACAGTGGGCAGGTCAGCCACAGGGGGCTCATGGCGTCCCCCGGAAGGATGGGCCACTCTTGTTCGGCGTCTCCCAGGAGTGACCGGGCCCGGTGGATCACAGCGCTTACCTACAAGGAGAAGCAGTGGAAGGGCCTGACCAACAAAGGAGGTGAGCGGGGGCTTGCAGACGCAGCCCCAGGGTGGGAGCGGCCTGCAGGAGAGGCACTGTGCAGCCCGGGGTGCACACCACACCGCCCCGGCAGCGTGCCCAGGCGTGTCTGCATGTGCACATGCGTGTGCGCGTACCTGAGCACACACACCCTTCAGAGGCCTTGGCCTGCCCCATGGCTGCCGAGCACAGGCCACACAGCAGGCGGGCACCCAGCTCTGGCCCGGCCCTGTCCCCGAGGGGAAGGGGTGCCTTCTGCCCATGCTGGGTGCTTTGACCTTGAAGGCAGGGTCCTGTTCTGCAGCCTCTGGAGGGCCTGTGTTGGCCTGAGGGACATGTCCGTGTGCTGGGACCCCTGTGGCCTGAGGGACACTGCCCTGTCCGTGTGCTGGGACCCCCTGTGCCCTGTAGACCATGGGGTCGGTGGAGGCGGTCGGCAGGGTGGAGGGACCCTGCTGCCTCAGGCTGCACAGAGCTCCTGGCTGAGCCTCGCCTGGACTTCTGATGGCCAATGCCCCCTCCACCAGAGCTGCCCCAGGTGGAGGTCACCAAGGCCTACTTTGCGAAGGAGGCGGACGAAATCACACTGCAGCAGGCAGATGTGGTCCTGGTCATGGAGGAGGAGGCCGGTGAGCATGGGTGGGCGGGGGCCAGGCGGGCGTGGAGCACGCTGGGTGGCAGGATGACGTGTGCTCAGGGCCGGCTGCCTCCTCCCTCGAGCATCTCGTCAACGGGAGGACTGTTTGTCCCCAAGTCACGGGATCAAAAGCCAGCTCTTGCGCACTCTGTGCCCTCAGTGGGGAGGGCTCTGCTCTCCTAGGGGTCCCCACTCAGCTGGGCCCGAGTGTGCCTGCAGAGTGGGACAAGCACAGCCCTGATGTCCCTCTTAGTGGGCAGCCTGGGGGTGGTCAGTGCCCAGCACTGCCCAGGCTCGGGGGGGCCCGCGGCCCGCCTCTTATGCCCACTCTCTCTGTCAGGGTGGCTCTTTGGAGAGAGGCTGCGGGACGGAGAGACGGGCTGGTTCCCCGAGGACTTTGCCCGCTGCATCACCAGCCGTGTGGCCGTGGAGGACAACGTGCGCAGGATGGAGCGGCTGCGGGTGGAGACCGACGTGTAGGTGGCCCCCTGCGGCCCCCTGTGGCCCAGAGCCAGCTGTGGCTTCTAGTCCCAGCCAGAACGTGGCCCTGGCTCCAGGGAGCCTGGTGGGACACTCCAGGGCCCCACGTGCTCCCGGCTGAGACCCTGTCTGAGGCTCCCACCCACAAGGAAGAGCCTGGAGGCAGCATCTCGCCCCCCAGCCCCTGGCCACCTGCCACCCACCTGCTGGGCATCCGCGGGGCAGCCACGCCCAGGGTCAGTGACAGAGATGACTGAGGCTACCACCTGCCCACGCCCCTCCTGTCCCTAGTGACAGGAGGGCCTGAGTGCTGAGGGGCCCTGTCCTGAGAGGCGGGCTGCCAGCAGGAGGAGACCTAAGGGCCAGCAGGAATACTGTGACTTTGAGTTTTAAGGTGTCAATAAAGTGTTTCTTCAGAACTTGGATTTCTGCAGTGAATCTGAGTCCGGGCGAAGGTCACGTTTGTCCTGGTGAAATTCTGAAAGTGCTGTGGGTTGGGGCTGGCCCCTGAGTGAGGTCACCCCGTGCTCGTCCTTGGCTCTGGCCATTGTCCACCAGCTGGAGTGTCCTGGGCAAGGCCTGAGGCTCCTGCTCCTGTGGCGAGGGCCCAGGGGGAGTGACAACAGGGCCTTGGAGGGCCCATCCTGGGGGGGGGGGGGTGAGCACCCAGATTCCACGGGATCCCCTCTGGGGGCCTGCAGTGAAGGCAGCCCCCTTCCTCACGCATCCCCCAGCCCTCTGGGAGCCCTCGGGGACAGAGGTAGGAGACGCCCCAGAGCCGACCCAGGCTGGCCAGGTGGGAGGACGGTCCAGCTCTCTGGGAAGCCCGCACTGGCCCTCCTGCATCCTGTGCTGACGCCCTGGCCTTTCTGGGCCTGGGTGCTGCTGCTGTTGGGTGGGGGCCCCACACACGCTGGAGTCTGCCCTGACCCTGCACCTGCAGAGGCCCACCCGCCATGAAGGTCGGGTGCATCTTCTCTGGGTGCGAACCAGCAACAGTGATGGAGCCGCGCGGGTCCTTCAGGCCCCGGGGCGGCCCAGGAGGGGTGGGCACGGCCTGTGGGAGGGCACTGAGTCAGGGAGCTGCCGCACCAGGAGGGAGAGCCGGCTCCTCTCTGTGGTCTTCGTGGCCTCTGGCAGCTGGAAAGGCCGAGCCCAGGTTCAGCCCAAGTAGGACCGTCCTGGGCAGGGACTGTGGTCAGTGGCTGCACTGCACGAGGAGGTGGGCAGGTCTTGGAGAGAGAGGCTAGGTCTGGGGGTGACCCACTGGAGAGAGGCCCCGCTGCCCCTGCTCCTGGACACGTGGGCACATCAAGCCTCCAGTCCCTGCCTGAGGCTTGAGCCGGGTGGCCTCTTCTCTTTCCTGCAGCTACTGTGGGACAAGCAGGCTGGCCAGGGGGTGTGTGTTGAGTGCTCACGTGCCATGGCCTGCCCTACTCAGGAGCACGGGCCTGGTCTTCATGGCAACCCAACTGCCCCACAGTCCTCCTGCCAGCTCACCACTGAGCCCCAAGGATCAGGGTCCAGGAGGGGCAGGCGGGCCCAGCACTTGACTCCCCCAACCACAGTCCAGCCAGCAGAGCAAAGTGGCCACAGGCTGGGCTCTGCCTCTGAAGCCTGTCCTTGCTTGTGGTTAGGGCAGTACGGCTTCATCAGCAGGGGAAGGACAGCCCTGGGCTGGAGGGTGGCTGGGGCCACCTCGGTCCCAGCCCAAGCCAGGTCTGCTCAGGATAGGCCACCCTCCCTAGCAGTGAGGAAGGACAGGGTCTGGGCTGCCAGCAAGGCATGGGGGCTGTCAGCAAGGCAGGCCCAGCCGGCCCCGCCAGTCCCAGTCCACAGCCAGCCGAGGCAGCCTGATGGAGCGTGGTCCCCCGCTGAGAACCCTGGGCCTCAGCCCACCCGCTGTGCTGTGTCAGGTACTCCCCTCCCGATAATGGGGTCCTGTGGAGGACCCTGCCACACCCAGGGCAGGCCTGCCTAACCACCCTTCCTCCTGTCCAGATGCGTGACGCAGGGAGGCCCTTGCCTGCATGGAATCCCCACTGCACTCGGGGAAACGGAGACCCCAAATCTCTCTACCCACTCCTGGGGTCACTGGGCTTACAGAGGACCCTCAAGGCTTTTAATGACACCAGCCATCTCCAGCAAGACCTGTCTCAGGACGGACGGAGTGGGACCAGGCAGTGCCTGGTGTGCCAGCCTGGGGCCACATGGGCACTGCGTCTGCAGGGAGTGGGGACAAGGGCTGTGGTCCATCTCAGCAAACATCAGTGTCCAGCCCAGCCAGTGAGGACCCCTCCCAGGCCCTGGGGCGCCCCGCCCTGTGTGCCCTTGTGGGCAGGGCTCCCATGGAGGAGGCCTGCCCCTCTCGGCCCCACTGTGGGATCCCCGGTGCTGCTCTGCACCTCTGGCTCCCTGGTTCCAGCCCCTCCCTCTCTTGCCAGCCACAGTGTACCCTTGGGCGCCCCTGCTGGCTAACAGAGGTATTGCTGCCGGACCCTGGGACACGGGCCCCAGGATCCCACCCCACACACTGCTGGCATGTCCGTGACCCTGCTCATGTCCTCATCTCTGCCTGTCAACCCACTCGACATCGGACCTGGACCACTTTAGACAGGGCAGAGGCTTCCCCAGAGCCATGTGCACTCCATTGCCAGGCCTTGATTCAACAGGTTGGAATCATGTCAGGTGCAAGGACTGGGAGGTCCCCTCTGTCACATCACAGTTGTCCCTTGTTTATGTATACATATGCTTCTGTTTAGGTCTTTAAAAACTCAGAGTAGAAATCCTTGTGCCAGACTCGTGCCCACCTACGTGTGGGTTTGTTGCCCTGGTGAGAGCATCTCAAACTGCTTCCTATTTGGCTATGGCTAATGTTGAAGGCCTGGTGACTTCTGTAGGCTTTATAATGTATATGACACATGGCTTTCTTGCCAACCTTGGTGAATCTTACTAACTGCAGCCCTCGGCTGGTGCTTTTCTAGATAATCCCACCCCCTGGAAATCACAGCAAGTTTGTCTCACGGCAGACCCTGGCACCTAGTGCTCACCGGACAGCACTGTCGGGGCCTCTGAGCTCTGGGGGCTGCAGGCACTGTTTTCCAACTCTTGGTCCAGCTCCAGGGTGTCCAGCAGGGCGCTGGAAAGCCCCTGCCTCCCCAGACCCCGCGTTCTAGTGGGGAAGGGGGGAGGTGGGAGCTGAGCAGAAGCCGTGGTGGGCACGCGGTAGGTGTGGGAGGCCCTTGGATGGCAGGGAGTGGACAGACCCAGATTCATTTGTGGCTCCACTAACCATGACCCTGGTACTTGGCCACCATTGTTAGTGCCCCTTCTGTACCCGGTTTCCCGAGAGCTGGCATCCGAACGCCTCCGGCCTGACCTCTCCCCTTGCCAGCGCTCCTCCGTTTGACCAGGAGGACATTAGCTGCTTTTGTTTGTTTGTTTGATGGCGCCGAGGACGAGCCCTGGGCCTCACGCAGCCTGGGCCAGCGCTCTGCACCGAGCCACGCCTGCCAGCCCAGACGTTAGTTCTGAACCCTGTTCTCACTTGGGAGTTCGCTTCCCTATTTCATGCCGACCTGGTTTTAGCCATCAGTATCCACCCCAGGCCAGAGAAGCCACTTTTCCTCTATTTAAAGTCCCCGGAACCAGTCACAATAGACTAGTCCACGGTGTCTTCGGAGCCTGGGCCCCCGTGCCAGCATCTACATCAGGCACGGCGGGGACCAGAGCGAGGGTGCAGACCTTCCTGGCCACTTGCGTCCACTCCGGGGGCTGGTGTGGCCCTGCTGGTGTGGCCCTGCTGGTTCTCCGGTTTGCCCCTTTCCTGTTTCAAAGACTCTTGATCTTTTTATGTTTCGCTCTCTACTGCAGGTGGGTTCATTCTCCCTGCTTCTTCTGTGTTGTTTTTCTTGTTTCATATTCAAAATCATCAGTCTTCTACGCTTTTTTTTTTCTTATTAGTCTTCAAAGAAGGAAAGTCTGGTTTTATTAAATGTGCCACTTGTCTCCATGCTGAGTATAAGGTTCACAGGAGTGAGGGTGAATGTGTGTGTGTGACACATGGATAAAATGCACCTGGGGATGCACTTAGCTTACTCAGGTTCGACCCTCGCTTCTTATTTGCCTAAACTATTGGTTTTTGTGAAGAGCACAGTAAAACCACCAGCCAAGATGATTTATTTCATCCTGTTTCACCCACCATTGCTCTGTGAATTCTGAACCTCGTGTGTGTGTGTGTGTGGACAGTCTTGTCACCTTGAAATACTAAGACTCTCACCCAGCCTTCCTCGGCATGGAGGTGGATTAGTTGTGTCCTTTTTCTCCTCTCCTCATTAGTCCATCAGTGGGGTCTTTTTTTTTTTTGGTGGGGGGCAGGTACTGAAGATTGAACCCAGGGGTGCTCACTCCCTGAGCCACATCCCCAGCCCCTTTTTATTTTTTGAGACAGAGCCTCACTAAGTTGCTTAGGGTCTCACTAAATTGCTGAGATTGGCTCTGAGCTTGCGATCCTCCTGCCTCAGCCTCCTGGGTCGCTGGGATTACGGGCCTGCACCACGACACCTGGCCCATGACTCAGGATCTGTTGACAGTTCAGGGGACCTGTTTGGGTCCTCCCTTATCACCACGTGCACCCTGTGTTTCCTTCCTAGGCTCTACTGTCCCTTCCTTCCTCCCACTGGATGGCCCTGCTTCTCTGGAGGGTGTGAGATGAGGTGTTCCACCAGCATCCTCAGGCCAGCTGACCCCAGGCTCTGCCCCTCACTTCCTGTGGCTGATCACTGGGTTTCACCAGCCAGGATGGGTGCCATTCCCCCTCCATCTGTCCCTGCCTACACTCTCGCACCATGGTGACAGAGTCCAGGGGTCCTTGTGGATTAACGGGACTACTCCGCTTCTCTTAATCACTAGGGCACATGGGAACGTGAATAATAACTCCCTCCTGGGATCCTCTCCCTCTTGTGGAAATTTTCCAGTGAGCGCTTTCAAATCAGGCTTGTATGGGTGGCTTCATGGATCTTGATAGTTTAGCTGGACATAAAAATTCAGGTTTCAGAATTCCTCGCCTCTTGAAGCTACAGAACAACGCTGTTTGCAGCCTTCGGTGTTTCTCTTACAGAGTCCACCGCGGGCCTGGTTCCCACTGGCCTTTCTTCTCCAGGCACCTTAGAGTTTCTCTTTGCCCCTGATGGTCTTGGATTTGTTAGACTCGGGGGTTTCTTTTGGCCTTCCCTTTGGGATCATTCACCCTTCGGGCTGAGAACTTCCTGTGGGTGGCTTTATGCCGACAGCTTCCCCTTTTCCCAGGACCACCATTAGAGGGATGCCAGTGAACACTCCCATCAGAGCCCACGAGAGCCCATCAGAGCCCATGAGAGCCCACAGAACCCATAAGAACCCACAGAGCCCAGCAGAGCCCATCAGAGCCCACGAGAGTCCATTAGAGCCGATGGAAAGCAGCGAAGACACAGGCCGCAGAAGCCCACATTAATTTAACTCGCTGGGCTTTACATGGAACCTGAGCACATCTGCTGGGGACCGCAGGGCCCTGCCAGCCTGAGTCCAGGCTTCCTGGGACGGGCAGCTTCTAGCGGCCTCGGGGCAGCGGGGCGTGTGGCACTGCCCATAAATACCTATACATAACCGGCCAGACCACATCTGCAAGTAAAGAGTCAGTCGGCCAGGCTGCAGCAGTCCAGGGCCTAGCACCAGGAGGGCCTGCTCGGAGAGCAGAGGCCCACACCCACAGCTGCCTTGGTCCCCACCCAGGCTGTCGGGAGGGTCAGGGCGTCCTCAGCCCAGCTAGCCAGGTGCCTGATGTGGACGAGCAGCCCGAGGTCCGGTCCACTCCCCTGGGCTACTTGTGGCCACATGAGGCCTCCCTCCTCGCAGCCACAGGGCCCTGGCTGATGGAGAGGCTGGGCAGCTGTCTGCAGCCCTCCCCTGAGACCCACAGCTGTCCACAGCCCTCTGGAGAGAGGCAGGAGTCCTAGGTCCACGTGGGTTCTCTTGCATCACCAAGGCCGGGTCCCTCAGCCGGAGCTTTGTGCGAGCCTCCATGGCAGGGGCTGCCTCAGCTAGTGCCTGCAGAGCTGGGTACCTGTCCGCTGGAGACTGGCCGTGTGGCCGCTGGGGCAGGAGAAGAAAGGAGGGTCAGTCCTGGGGGTGGCAGCTCTTGAAACAGCCAGGTCCTGGCTGGCCCGTCCCCACCCTCCTCCCCAGCTCCACATCAGGTCTAGATTCTGAGGTCCGGGCAGCAGAGATGTCTACTGCCAAGCCTGGACCTTTGGACTTAGCCACAACACACCCTCCCGGAAAGCCCGTGGGGCATTCCCCACCCCTTACCTGTGCCCCGTGCTAGGGACAGGCTCTCGAGGAACTGGGAGGGCCCACCTGTGAGGGGACACACAGCAGTTCACATGGGTGCCCTCATTCTTGGATGTCACTGTCCTGGGGCTGTGAGGCCTCACCCACCCCTGCTGCAGGGACCCCCTCCCAGGCACGGCCTCCTGCTCCATCTCACTCCTGCCCAAGCCCCACTCCTCCCAACGCACGCTCCCAGCCTCTCCTTTCCAGAAGGCATGAGAGGCAGGGCTGGATGGGGAGGGACTTCCCCAGAGCTAAGCCAAGCCCACTCCCGGGCAGGGAACAGGGTCCAGAACTCCACAGGCCAAAGAGGCCCTGCCCAGAGGGGCCCAGCTTCAGAGACCTCAGGCTCAATGTCTGGGCTAGGGTGCCCCAGGGTGCACCGCCACACCTGGCCACTGGGTGCCGCTGTGGACAGCGTTGTGTGCCAGCACCAGCAGGCAAGTGGCAGCCTGGTCCCCAGGACCCACCCCACTGTGGAGCCGGGCTCCCTCCTCCATGCCTCCCTCCCTTCACAGCTCTTAGGATCTGAGGCCAGGATCATCTTGGAGAGTTCAAGAAGCACTCATGTCAGGGGTCTCCAGCTGGGATCCCTGCTCGGCCATACAGGAGCCCTGTGGTGGGCGCCTCGCCTCTGTCCTCATGCCCTCTGCAGAGACCCTGCCCAACACCTGCAGCATCCCAGGCCTGGGGAGCCAACCTGGGCCAGCCAGGGGGTGTGGGCACCCCCAGCTCTGCCCGCCTGCACTGCCTCGCCCAGCCCGGCCTGTAGGGTGGGCTGTCTGGGCTCGGGAAGGTGGGGCTGCTGGCTGGCAGTGCCCACCCTGCCCCATGGTTAAGTGGCTATGAGCTCACACCTGGCCTGTCAGGAGCCGCGTGGACACTGTGGGTACTGGGCAGGGATGGCTGTGGTCTCTCTGGCTGGCTGCACCCACTCAGTGATATCAAGGCCAGGGACAGGTCCTCAGCCAGGGTGGGAGCCCAGTGTCTTCCCTCCCTCCCCAGGAGCACAACTCACCTTCCCGGCATGTGGGCCCCATGTAGCCATCCACGCAGTGGCACTGCCCACTGACCGGGTCACAGTCAGCCCCCACTGAACACTCACAGCGCAGGGCACAGCCGGGCCCAAAGCGGCCTGGTTTGCAATCTAAATGCAAGGGGGGAGGGGAGAGGCCTGAGCAGGTCCCTGTCTGCCGGGCTGTGGGCAGAGAGCTCGGCGAGTGAAGGCCTCGTGTCCCCTGGGGGCAGGACAGCCCCTGCCCTGCTTTCCCAACAGGGTGCTGCATCTGAGGGCTCCTGCATGGGACGGGTGCCTTCCCAGAATCACTACCCATGTTCCCGCCCAGGCTCCGGGTGGGCAGAGGGGGACCTGTGGCCGAGGCGGCTCCCCCAAGGCTCGTCAGGCCCAGGAACCCTCCAGTCAGTCCACTGTGCAGCCCCGGTAGGGCAGCCCCCACCCTTGGGTGGCCCTCCCACCCTCTCAATGCCCCCACCCCCAGCCAGCAGATAGGGACCACCTTCCACCTATCAGGGGCTTCCTCCCATGATCAAATATCCCGGCCCCAGGAGACGGGCCTGGGACTCTGGCAGCCGCGGGGCAGGGCAGGACCTCTACAGCTCCAGCTCTGGTGAGCACACCCTGGTGCCTGCCCCCACGAGGGCCCAGGCTGGGGCCCAGAGGTCGCAGGAGGGCACGTCAGTCAGGTGGCACAGGTGGCGCTCAATCCACAGTCAATATGGAGACCCACTCCACAACCCTCCAGCCAGACCCCCACTCACCCAGGTCACACGTGGCTCCTGAGCGCCCTGGTGGGCACAGGCAGAGGCCGCTGACGGGGTCGCAGGGCGCCCCACCACTGCAGCCACACCGTTGGTGGCAGCCTTCTCCAAAGGAGCCTGGCTCACACCCTGGAGGGGACAGTGGGCTCAGCATCCCCTCTCGTCCTGCACCCAGACTGGACAGGGACAGGGACAGGGTTGAGGGGCTGCCTGGGGAGCCTGTGGGGCACAGGACACTCACCCCTCTCACAGAACTGGCCGTGGAAGCCGGCTGGGCAGAAGCACTGGCCACTGACGGGGTCACAGGAGGCTCCCTGTTGACACTCACAGGCCTCCTGGCACCCAGCTCCATGGAACCCGGGGGGACAGGCTGAGGGGGGACCCCGGTTACAGGGAGCCAGAGGCAGGGGCAGCAGAAAGCTCCCAGTGGCCCAGAGAGAGCAGGGGACCGAGGACTCGGGCCAGAGAGAAGTCCCTCCCCTGCGTCCTCACGCCCCACGCCCTAGGTCCCCATCCCAGTCTCACAGCCCGGCAGGGCTCACACAGGACCGCTGGGGTGTCCACCTGGGTGGCAGCCCAGACCCTGCTCCCTGAGTGACCCCAAGGAGCCACCTCTGACATGAGAGTCAGGTCAGGCTCAACTCCGGGACCCCACGAGCAAAGGCCAGCCCGATGGCCCACTCAGGGCCGAGGACAGCCACTGGCCACAGCCCAGCCGGCAGAGGCCCCAGCCCACGACTCACAGTGCTCGCAGGCCGGGCCATAGAAGCCAGGGCCACAGCGGCAGGCGCCCGAGGCGGGCTCACAGGTGCCGTTGTTCTGACAGGCGCACTCCAGGAGGCAGGCGGCACCGTAGCGCCCAGGGGGACAGGCTGGGAGAGGGCAGGAGGACAGCCCCTCAGGCACAGACTCAGGGGACCAGCCCCTCAGCCAGCCCTCTGTCAGCCCAGGCCCCCCAACAAGAGCCCCAAGCCCTGCTCCCTCAGGGGCACACAGGGCCACTCCCCTGCCATAGCTGACCCTTCCTCCTGCCCACTGCTCTTGGGGACGCCTCTGGCCCCCTCACTCACCCTGCTCGCAGTGTGGCCCCATCCAGCCCGGGCGGCAGGAGCAGCTGCCATGGGTGCTGTGGCACAGGGCTCCGTGTCTGCAGTCACACTGGAGCTCACAGCCCACGCCAAACCGGTTCTGGGGGCAGCCTGGGGGCAGAAGACAGGTGCTGCCCAGAGCGCTGGCCAGGCCAGACTGCTCAGGCCACGCCCTGCACAGGTTCCCATTCCTTCAGCAGAGGCTTCCTGGACGTCCTGTGCCAGCCTCACTCGCCAGGCACGTGGTGCCAGAGGGACAGCAGACACCAGGCCTGGCTGAGGGCTGAAGGGACCGGTAAGCAAGGGGCCACGCCCTCCAGAGGCTGGGAGCACCTCCCAGGCAGTGGGCGGGTCAGGAAGGCTTCCTGGAGGTGGTGTCCCTCTCCACACAGTCTCGGCCAGCCTGGGAGCCAGGGCACACCCTCCAGGCCTGGGAAGGGACGCTCCCTGTGGCCCTCCTGTTCAGAGCAGAATGCAGCCGAGGGGGGCTGGTGCCCGGCCTGGAGGAGAAGCAGAGCCAGGCCACCTCCTGGTGGGAGCTGGTCCCTGGGTTCTGACCTCTGGCTGCACAGGATCCTAGGGAGCCCTGAGGCTGAGGAGTTGGGGTGGGGAGGCCCCCTCAATGAGGACAAAGGGGATCCTGGGGACTGGCACATAGCGGAGAACACAAGCCACCGCACTGTCCCCCTTTCCCCTGTCTCACTGGCCTGTGCTCGGCTGCTTCCCCCTGGGCGCCCTGCGCCTGGGCCTGGAGACATGGCCGGGGCCGGCTCCCCCTCGGACAGAAAGCAGCTCTGGCCAGACCTGAAGCCCCCACTGGCCACAGGGACACTGCCAAATCACTAGGTGGCCTGAGCCTCTAGCCAGTAGGGGGAGGCAGGGGCTGGGGTAGGACGGGGCCCTGTCCACCCAGCAGGGCAGTACTGGCCGTACAGTAAGGGTGCTGCCCTCCGCCCACAGGGGCCTTTTGGGAGCCCATGGTTGCTTTGGGGACAGGCTGGGAGAGGGCAGGAGGACAGTCCCTCAGGCACAGTTGTCTGACCTCCCATGGCTAATGGAGGGACATCGGTGTGGTGTCCCTGTGCCACCCCCATGGACACTCACCATGCTCACAGTGGGTGCCAGTCCTCCCCGGTGGGCAGATGCAAGTGCCGGTCACAGGGTCACAGGTGGCCCCCTGCCCGCAGGCACACACATGGGCACAGCTGAGGCCAAAGTGGCCTGGTGGACAGGCTGCCAGGGAGGGGGCAGATGAGCTGGCAGACCCCAGCCGGGCCCTGCCCGGGGACTGCCCTTCTCTCCCTGTCACCGGCAGGCTCTGCTGGGAGCTGGGCTCTGCGGTGACTCACGCCACCCCTCCCACCCCAGCTCCCCCGGCCCCAGACAGGGAGAGTCTCCATGACTCAGGAGAAAGGCCCCTCCTTGGCAGCAGTGACCACAGCTGCAGCTGGGGACAGTAGGATCCCACTGCTGTCCTGCAGAGAGGGTTGCTGGCCTCTCTGCCACACAGGTTAGCTCAGCCTGGACCAGCAAGAGCGGGTCAGAGAGGTGCTCAGGGTGGTGCCTGGGAGGCGGTCCTCCTGCGGGCTGGCTGGCAGGGCCTTGCTCCCCAGAGATGCAGGAAGAGCCCCGGGCCTGTAGCTGGCCACTCACTCAGACTGCAGTCAGCTCCGAGGAACCCGGCAGGACAGTGGCAGGCCCCTGTGGCTGCGTCACAGGAGCCCCCGTTCTGACACCCACACACCTGTCCACAGCCTGGACCGTAGCGCCCAGGCGGGCATCCTGTAGGGACAGGAGCCACTGCCAGGGGCTGGGAGCTGGAGGCTGACCCCCAGCAGCCCTGAGCTGAGCATGGCAGCCCCCACATGCCTCCTCCAACCCCCTCAGGCAGAGGCCGTCCAGGGCGGGCAGGCCACCAGGCCTCAGGGGGCACTCACGTTTCTGGCAGCCAGTGCCGTGGTAGCCGGCCATGCACACGCAGGCCCCTGTGGCAGGGTGGCAGGCCTGGGTCTTGCCAGGACACTGGCACAGGTGCCTACAGTCCTCTCCAAAAGTGCCGGGCCAGCAGGCTGGGTGAGTGGGGTGGGGTGGGGTCAGTCCTGGCCAGCCTCAGGAATGGGCAGCCTGTCCAGGGGCGCCCCAAGCCGGGCAGCACCTACCCTGCTCACAGCCAGGCCCGGTGAAGCCAGCAGGACAGTGACACTCCCCAGTGACGTGGTGGCAGGAGGCCCCAGGTGGGCAGCGGCAGCTCTGGACACAGGCCTCTCCGAACCAGCCGTGTGGGCAGGCTGCGGGAAGGGCGTGGGCTGGGAAGGCTCCCGTCCAGGGCACGGCGGGGAGCCCTGCGGCCAGACTGGGCTGCAGGCAGCCACCCTGGGCAGGACCGTCCCTCCTTAGCCAGGGGCCCCGTGAGCCAGCCACACTGGGGGCTGCACTCACCCTCCTCACACCGTGAGCCCCTCCATCCTGGGGGGCAGCGGCAGGCCCCCGTGACATGGTGGCAGGCTCCCCGACGACACGGGCAGCGCTCCTCACAGTGAGCCCCGAAGGTGCCCTCAGCACAGGCTGTGGACAAGGAGACAGATGGGAGGCGGAGCCCTCTGTGCCCCCTGCCCCAGGAGAGAAGGGTGGACAGGGCCCAAGGCAGGGGGGAGAAGCTACTGGACCAGCTGAGAGCACAGGCCAAGCAGGCCCACCCCAGCCCAGGGCAAAGTGGGGCTCCCCAGCCCGGTCAGCCTGGGCCCCGGGGTCCAGACCCCCCACGGGGCCTTGCAGCTCAGACAGCAGCCCCCCAACCTCCGTGGTGAGGACCACTCTGCGTCCTCGTCTGGGTGAGGCTGAGAGGACCCTTGGCAGCCCAGCAGGGCTCCCAGCTTCCCGCCCCACTCACGTCTCTCGCACTTGTCCCCAGTCCAGCCAGCAGGGCAGAGGCAGCGGCCCGTGTGCCGGTCACAGAGGCCTCCATTGAGGCAGCCGCAGCTGAGCTGACAGCCAGCTCCGTAGTGTCCGGGGAGGCATTCTGCAGCAGTGGGGCGAGGATGAGGGTCCTGGCCCTGGGGCAGGGGTGTGTCCAAGACCAGGCTCCTACCTCCTTGGGGACCGACCTCAGGAGAGGCACCCAGGACCACCCCCAGGTGCTGCCCTCTGGCCTGGGAGTCCTCCTGGGCCACCCAAGCTTACCATTCTCACAGGCCAGGCCGGACCAGCCCTCTGCACACGTGCAGCGGCCTGAGACAGGGTCACAGCTCCCTCCGTTCTGGCAAAGGCAGGCTTGTCGGCAGCCCTGGCCATACTGGCCAGCGGGACAGGCTGGGTGTCGGGGAGAGGGAGCAGTCTACCGTCCAGCTAGCAGCACCCCGGCTCTGCAGGCTCCTGGCACCCTCACAGGCCCAAAGCAGACCGGGGGTGGGGACCTCGACTGACCCCAGGCCCAGTCAGGACCCCCCAGTCTTGGGGGCACAACACTGAAGCGACCCCCTGATTCTCTCCCATAGGGGCCAGGGGCTTCTGGGAGTGAACAGGCCCACCCCTGCCTGGATGCCAGCACCCCACACCGTGAGCCCGCAGGGCTTGACCAGAGACTGGACTCCTGGGCAGGGCTTACCCTGCAGGCAGGTGGGCCCCATCCAGCCGGGGGCACAGTGGCACTGCCCGTGGACGGGGTCACAGGAGGCCCCATTAAAGCAGGTGCAGGGCTGGCTGCAGTTAAGGCCGTAGGTGAGGGCCGGGCAAGCTGCCAGGGAGAGGGGCGGTCAGGGCTGAGGAGGGCCACCAGAGGGCGTCAGCAGGAGGCTCGGGCACTGGGCAGGTCTGGTAACCCCCCTCCCTCTGGCCTGGGACTCCCTCTCAGACTGGGTCCTCAAGAGCGAGTGCCTGCCTGCCTGCAGGGAACACCCAGGGTGGGGACCCGGTGAGCCTCCTGCAGGCTGCGCAGGGCCTCACGCACTCTGGGTGCAGCGGGGTCCCTGGCGGCCTGGCGGGCAGAGGCAGGAGCCGTTCACATGGTCGCAGGCGGCCCCCGCGGAGCAGTTGCAGGCGCCACGGCAGTCCAACCCAAAGAAGCCAGCTGGGCAGGCTGCAGACAGAGGCAGGGTGGTGCGAGCCCAGAGGTCAGGGGACGCGCCCTGCCCTGCCCTGGAGATTCCTTGGGCCAGCAGCCAGAGCCCAGCTCACCTCGCTCACAGAAGCTTCCCCTCCAGCCTGCTGGGCAGGTGCAGGCCCCGCTGACATGGTCACAGGCTGCCCCGTGCTCACACTGGCACTGGTGCCCACAGCCTGGTCCAAAGTATCCTGGGGGACACCCTGAGACACCCAGCCCCAGCCCCCTGTCAGCCAGGGGGCCAAGGGCCCGACCAGGCCCCCAGAACTGGCAGCAGGGCCGATTCCCAGGGAAGTCCTCCCGACAGTCTCCCTCACGTGGTTCCTCCCCGGCCCCCACAGGGGTGGTGAGATACCCAGAGGTCACCTTCAGGCCTGGGCCGCCCCTAGGACAACCCGCCCAGCTCCCTGGGCCCTCCCACCTGGGAAACACACACAGCGCCAAGCGCCACCGCCCAGGCGCCAGGTGTCCCGTGCAGGCCCTGCTTGGGTCTTCTGCCTGACCTGGGCAGGTGGGGCCGGGCATGCTCGGTGGGGGCAGGCAGGCAGGCAGGCAGGCACTGTGTGCACACACCAATGTGTGCCCCTCCCAGCGTGCCCGTGCACCGCACACCCGTGCACACTCCGGGCCGGGACCAGGACCCCCAGGACTCACGCTGCTCGCACCGTGGGCCCACGTAGCCAGCCTCACACAGGCACAGGCCACTGATGGCATCACAGTTCCCGTGGCCTGCGGTGCAGTCGCAGGGGTAGCTGCAGTCGGGCCCCCAGTGTCCACTGTCACAGGCTGCAACAGAGCCCAAGATTGCCCTGCGCAGGCCCGGTGGAGTCCACAGGCTCTGCAGCCAGGTGGGGGCCCAGGAGCAGGAAGCGGAGGGACAACTGGGAGCACAGGCAGGGTCTCCGTACCTCTCTGACAATGCAGGCCAGTCCAGCCAGGGGCACAGCTGCAGCGCCCAGTGGCCGGGTGGCAGTGCCCATCGTTGCCACAGGAGCACCTCGTCTGGCAGCCGGGTCCAAACCAGCCTGCCGGGCAAGCTGTGGGCAGTGAAGGAGGGTGAGGGCGGTGGCCAGCACGCCCTCCAGGCCGCCGCCCGGGGCTGAGGTCAGGTGTGAGCCACTCACCGTCCTGACAGCGGCTGCCCACGAAGCCGGGGAGGCACAGGCAGGCTCCCGTCGCGGGGTCACAGCGAGCACCGTGCTCACACACAGGGCAGATCTCCTGGCAGCCGGGCCCCCAGTGGCCCTCGGGACAATCTAGTGCCCCCAGCACCAGTCAGTCTCCCTCCTGCCCTAGCTGGCAGGTCAGCGTGTGCCTGGCACCACACTGACCCCCTGGAGCAGGCCAGGAGGGGAAGCAGGCTGCCCATCTGAGGCTGCCAGGAGAGGAGGGGCTGCGTCCTCAGGGCCCTGGCACCTCCTGGGGCTGCAGGGCACCACCCACAGCAGTGAAGCCCCAGTTCCAGGGACGGCTCAACAGACAAAGAGGGCAGCCAGAGGGAGAGGCCAGATCTCCACGCAGTGCGCTGCCTATCTGGGGGGACACTGCAGGCCCCAGGCTCCCTGCCCACACCAGGCTCAGTCCAGCACAGTTCCTGAAGCTTCTGTCGAGGGCCTGGGATCTGTATGGCCTGTGCCAGGGTCCCCAAAGACGGCCCAGGGGTCTTCAAGTAGGGTCCAGCAGGGATCTTTGAACACAGCCCCCAGCTGACCCCACCTGAACTCCTGCAGCCCAGGAAGGAGTGGTCTGAGGGTGCTGCCGCCACTCACCTGCCCCACAGTCCTCTCCGGTCCTGCCTGGTGGACACAGGCACTGCCCTGTGATCCGATGGCAAGAGGCACCCCCACAGGAGCAGGAGCCTGAGCAGTTCACACCAAATGTCCCCTCTGGGCACTCTGCAGGAGGGACAGTAGGGGCCTCAGCCACCCCATGAGAGGCTGCCCAGCCAGGCAGTCTTCCCTGCCCTCTGAGGCTCCTGGCATCAATACCCCCCGCCCGGGGCCCAGACACCTGCTCCAGCTCCAGCAGAGGCTGCTGGACACTGGGAGCCGGGCCCAGGAGCAGTCCTTTACCTTGGTGGTAAAGGACTGGGGCAGGTCAGGTGGAGGGCAGCAGGAGGGCAAGGTGCCTGTCAGGTGGAAGCCACAGCCGCCAGACCCAGACAGTGCCCCAGACAGTGCCCCGGGAAGGGTGGCAACCTTGCATTCCTCCTCCCTCATGGAGACCTGCCCGGGGTGTGCCAGTCCCGTCTCCACACCCCCCAGCCAGCTGGGGACACCCCCAGGGCCTCAGCCTCAGGGGCTGGGGGAGGATTTGCATCCACCTGGTGACCCGGGGTGGGAAAGAACAGTGGCCAGATGCTCTGCACACTGAGAGTGGGCCCGAAGGCCTCGGGTCCCCCACCCCACCACTCAGCAGGAGCAGAGAGCAGCAACGCTGGACAGGACCCCGCAAGGCCCCCAGCAGGGTCTCAGGAGATGCTGGTGCCCTGGAGCCCAACTCTGCCCTGGGAGGCCTGCAGTGGCTGCTCCCCACACCTGCCCTGCCCTCGGGGCCCAAGTCCAGCCTCCTGGCCCAGGAGGACAGTGCCTGCGTCTGGGGTGGGAAGTGCAGGCGGGGGAGGCATCCCACTGCCCTGGAGAGCCAGCGGCCCTGATGAGGTGGACTGCAGGCCAAGGCACAGGTGTGCACCCAGCATCTGGGCACCCTCTAGAGGACCGGGTGCACGACAAGCACCAGGGGTAGCACACACCTGGACCAGAGGAGAGGGCCCAGCGCTACCGGGGAAGCAGCATCCCCAGCTCCTACGGGCAGACGTGGTGGACGGCAAGTTTCCAGGCCCACAGAGGGAACGCCAACTCTACAAAAGTGTGTGTCCATTCCCGTGGCCATCCTGAGGCCACTGCAGGCTTTTAAATTTAAAAAGTTAAAAAAGAAAGTGGTGGGAGATAGGGAGGGCCAGAAGGGCCTCTTAGCAGATGGGCCAGCAGGGTGGGTGGACAGGCCTCCTCACCGGGACCTGGCAGGCAGTGAGTCTAGATGGGGTGGGTACAAGGGATGGCAGGCCGCAAGGGAGTGTGCCCATGTGCCTGTGTGCCCATGCACATGCCTGCCCGTCCAGCGTGTGTGTGTGTGTGTGTGTGTGTGTGTGTGTGTGTGTGTACGCATGGTCAGGTTGTCCGGAGGACCTCTGTCCTTCAACATGACCCAGCTCCTGTGGCAATTGCAATCAGGTGGGGAAATGGACACTCAGCTGCTGACTGTGGCCTGAGACCACAGAGTTCCTGTGAGTCCACTCAGGTCTGGGGACTCCAGGCTGGGCTCTGAGCCTGTGCTGTCCCTCCTGTACCAACAGGACCAAAGAACCTTGGACAGCGTCTTTGCCTCAGAGGAACTGGCCTGGGTCAGATGGAGACATTGAGCCTCAGGTCACCTGGCCTGGGTGGCTGAGGGTCCTTAAGCCAATATGGTGCCCTCTCAAGGCATGCTGTCCAGGCCAGGCTGCCAACAGGTCAGGGTGCTGGACAGCCAGACCCCCAGGGACACCTGAGAATCAGCGTCACGATCCATATCCCAGGTGGCCATTGTGACCTCCTCTTCTAGCTGTCACATGTGGGGCCCCCAGGCTCTGTGTTCCTCATGTGCCTGGGCCACAAGATCCACAGGGAGGGGCCTCCATCACTGCCTCCGTGGCCCCTCTGGGAGAAGGCCCTGGGAGACCCCCCAGGGAAGCTGCTACCTCTGCTCCCGGTGGCTGCTCACACTCGAGCCTGCTGCCCCGGGCTCCCGTGCACGGCGCTCCCCGTCCCGGTAGAAGGGAGGAGTGCCCGGGTGCTTCCTCAGAGGCACTGACCCTTCCTCTGAGCCAGACCTGGGCAGACAGGCAGCTGCTGCCCCGAGCAGCTCCTCAGACACAGACCAGTGGCCTGCCACTGCCTGATGAGGGAGGTGACACCGTAGGTAAAGGTGCTGCAGCCGGCCATCCTCCAGCTGAGCAGCACTTCTGGGAGTCAGCCTCTGCAAGGGGCCAGGTGGCCTCCAGCACTGGCTCCCCTGGGGCCAGCCTCACCTTGACCACAGTCCTGCCCCCGGTAGCCAGCAGGACACTGCTCCCGACACTCGCCGCTCACAGGATCACAGGCCACGCCTGGGGGACAGGTGCACGTATGCTGGCATCCTGGCCCGAAGAAGCCTGGCTCGCACTCTGCAGGGTGAGGGGCACCAGAGGGGTGGATGGGTTCGGCCGCCCTCTCAGTGGGCCCCCACACACCATGCTCACCTGGTGACACCGCCTGCCCCAGGAGCCCCCCACCCTGCCATGCTCACCTGCCTGACACCGCCTGCCCCAGGAGCCCCCCACCCTGCCATGCTCACCTGCCTGACACCCCCTGCCCCAGGAGCCACCCCCCATGCTCACCTGCCTGACACCGCCTGCCCCAGGAGCCCCCCACCCTGCCATGCTCACCTGCCTGACACCGCCTGCCACAGGAGCCCCCCACCCTGCCATGCTCACCTGCCTGACACCGCCTGCCCCAGGAGCCCCCCACCCTGCCATGCTCACCTGCCTGACACCCCCTGCCCCAGGAGCCACCCCCCCATGCTCACCTGCCTGACACCGCCTGCCCCAGGAGCCCCCCCCATGCTCGCCTACCTGACACCACCTGCCCCAGGAGCCCCCCACCCTGCCATGCTCACCTGCCTGACACCGCCTGCCCCAGGAGCCCCCCACCCTGCCATGCTCACCTGCCTGACACCACCTGCCCCAGGAGCCACCCCCCCATGCTCACTTGCCTGACACCGCCTGCCCCAGGAGCCCCCCCCATGCTCACCTGCCTGACACCGCCTGCCCCAGGAGCCCCCCCCATGCTCACCTGCCTGACACCACCTGCCCCAGGAGCCACCCCCCCATGCTCACCTGCCTGACACCGCCTGCCCCAGAGCCCGCCCCATGCTCACCTGCCTGACACCACCTGCCCCAGGAGCCCCCCCCATGCTCACCTGCCTGACACCACCTGCCCCAGGAGCCACCCCCCATGCTCACCTGCCTGACACCGCCTGCCCCAGGAGCCACCCCCCCATGCTCACCTGCCTGACACCACCTGCCCCAGGAGCCCCCCCCATGCTCACCTGCCTGACACCACCTGCCCCAGGAGCCACCCCCCATGCTCACCTGCCTGACACCGCCTGCCCCAGGAGCCCCCCCCCATGCTCACCTGCATGACACCACCTGCCCCAGGAGCCCCCCCCATGCTCACCTGCCTGACACCACCTGCCCCAGGAGCCACCCCCCATGCTCACCTGCATGACACCGCCTGCCCCAGGAGCCCCCCCCATGCTCACCTGCCTGACACCACCTGCCCCAGGAGCCCCCCCCCGATGCTCACCTGCCTGACACCACCTGCCCCAGGAGCCCCCGCCATGCTCACCTGCATGACACCGCCTGCCCCAGGAGCCCCCCACCCTGCCATGCTCACCTGCCTGACACCGCCTGCCCCAGGAGCCCCCCACCCTGCCATGCTCACCTGCCTGACACCCCCTGCCCCAGGAGCCACCCCCCCATGCTCACCTGCCTGACACCGCCTGCCCCAGGAGCCCCCCCCATGCTCACCTGCCTGACACCGCCTGCCCCAGGAGCCCCCCACCCTGCCATGCTCACCTGCCTGACACCGCCTGCCCCAGGAGCCCCCCACCCTGCCATGCTCACCTGCCTGACACCGCCTGCCCCAGGAGCCCCCCACCCTGCCATGCTCACCTGCCTGACACCGCCTGCCCCAGGAACCCCCACCCTGCCATGCTCACCTGCCTGACACCGCCTGCCCCAGGAGCCACCCCCCCATGCTCACTTGCCTGACACCGCCTGCCCCAGGAGCCCCCCCCATGCTCACCTGCCTGACACCGCCTGCCCCAGGAGCCCCCCCATGCTCACCTGCCTGACACCACCTGCCCCAGGAACCCCCCCCATGCTCACCTGCCTGACACCACCTGCCCCAGGAGCCACCCCCCATGCTCACCTGCCTGACACCGCCTGCCCCAGGAGCCCCCCCCATGCTCACCTGCCTGACACCACCTGCCCCAGGAGCCCCCCCCCGATGCTCACCTGCCTGACACCACCTGCCCCAGGAGCCCCCCCCATGCTCACCTGCCTGACACCGCCTGCCCCAGGAGCCCCCCACCCTGCCATGCTCACCTGCCTGACACCGCCTGCCCCAGGAACCCCCACCCTGCCATGCTCACCTGCCTGACACCGCCTGCCCCAGGAGCCACCCCCCCATGCTCACCTGCCTGACACCGCCTGCCCCAGGAGCCCCCCCCATGCTCACCTGCCTGACACCACCTGCCCCAGGAGCCCCCCCCCATGCTCACCTGCCTGACACCTCCTGCCCCAGGAGCCCCCCCCATGCTCACTTGCCTGACACCGCCTGCCCCAGGAGCCCCCCCCATGCTCACCTGCCTGACACCACCTGCCCCAGGAGCCCCCCCCATGCTCACTTGCCTGACACCGCCTGCCCCAGGAGCCCCCCCCATGCTCACCTGCCTGACACCGCCTGCCCCAGGAGCCCCCCCATGCTCACCTGCCTGACACCACCTGCCCCAGGAACCCCCCCATGCTCACCTGCCTGACACCACCTGCCCCAGGAGCCACCCCCCATGCTCACCTGCCTGACACCGCCTGCCCCAGGAGCCCCCCCCATGCTCACCTGCCTGACACCACCTGCCCCAGGAGCCCCCCCCCCGATGCTCACCTGCCTGACACCACCTGCCCCAGGAGCCCCCGCCATGCTCACCTGCCTGACACCACCTGCCCCAGGAGCCCCCCCCATGCTCACCTGCCTGACACCACCTGCCCCAGGAGCCACCCCCATGCTCACCTGCCTGACACCACCTGCCCCAGGAGCCCCCCCCATGCTCACCTGCCTGACACCACCTGCCCCAGGAGCCCCCGCCATGCTCACCTGCATGACACCGCCTGCCCCAGGAGCCCCCCCCATGCTCACCTGCATGACACCGCCTGCCCCAGGAGCCCCCGCCATGCTCACCTGCCTGACACCACCTGCCCCAGGAGCCACCCCCCATGCTCACCTGCATGACACCGCCTGCCCCAGGAGCCCCCCCCATGCTCACCTGCCTGACACCACCTGCCCCAGGAGCCCCCCCCATGCTCACCTGCCTGACACCACCTGCCCCAGGAGCCACCCCCCATGCTCACCTGCATGACACCGCCTGCCCCAGGAGCCCCCCCCATGCTCACCTGCCTGACACCACCTGCCCCAGGAGCCCCCGCCATGCTCACCTGCATGACACCGCCTGCCCCAGGAGCCCCCACCATGCTCACCTGCCTGACACCACCTGCCCCAGGAGCCACCCCCCATACTCACCTGCCTGACACCACCTGCCCCAGGAGCCCCCCCCATGCTCACCTGCCTGACACCACCTGCCCCAGGAGCCCCCCCCCCCCCGATGCTCACCTGCCTGACACCGCCTGCCCCAGGAGCCCCCCCCATGCTCACCTGCCTGACACCACCTGCCCCAGGAGCCACCCCCATGCTCACCTGCCTGACACCACCTGCCCCAGGAGCCCCCGCCATGCTCACCTGCCTGACACCACCTGCCCCAGGAGCCACCCCCCATGCTCACCTGCCTGACACCACCAGCCCCAGGAGCCCCCCCGCCATGCTCACCTGCCTGACACCACCTGCCCCAGGAGCCCCCCCCCATGCTCACCTGCCTGACACCACCTGCCCCAGGAGCCCCCCACCCTGCCATGCTCACCTGCCTGACACCGCCTGCCCCAGGAGCCCCCCCCATGCTCACCTGCCTGACACCGCCTGCCCCAGGAGCCCCCCCGCCATGCTCACCTGCCTGACACCACCTGCCCCAGGAGCCCCCCCCATGCTCACCTGCCTGATACCACCTGCCCCAGGAGCCCCCGCCATGCTCACCTGCCTGACACCGCTTGCCTCGGAAGCCAGCCTTGCAGGAGCAGGTGCCATCTCTGCGGTCACAGGACTGCGTGTGGGACTGTTCGCAGAGGCACTCTCGGAGCAGCCCGGCCCGAAGGCCCAGGGCGGGCAGGCTGCACCCACATAGCCATGAGAGGGCTGCCCACCGGCACCCCCTGTCCCCAACACAGGGTGAAGGCGATGGGCCTCTGTGGCTGTGCCCCTTGGGGGCCGTGTCTGGGAATCGGGGCACCTCTCGGAGCACCTCTTCTCATGCCCAGGGGCTGAAGCCCGTGTGTCCACTTGGCAGATGAGCCCCAGGGTCTTTGAAGTTCAGGGACTTGCCCGGGTCACCCCACTTCCCCTAGGCAGGGGGCACACTCCTGTGCAGATGAAGGAGGGAGCTTCTCTGCCTCTCCTGCCAAGCCTCGTCCCTTTCCTGCCTGCCTGTGGCCCCTGGGGCTGTGTGACCACCAGGCCTGGGAGGACGCTCGGGCCTCTGTCCTCCCACCTCTCTGGGCCGGGGCTGGGGGTGCCACAGGCTGGGGACAGCCCAGTTGCAGTGGAGGACATGGACTGGCATCCCCAGACCAGGAACAGACCCTGGACCCCGGCTGGCAGTGTGTGGCTGGCACAGGACGAGGACTGCCCGCCCCCCACACAGCAGTCAGCTCAGACATCGCAGGGGCAGCAGGACTCACCCAGGTGGCAGAAGCGGCCATAGAGCCCCGGGTCACAGAGGCAGGCCCCGTAGAGGCGGTGACATCGGCCCCGGTTGGCACAGTGGCATTTCTTGCGACAGTGTTTGCCATAGAAGCCCTTGGGGCAGCCTGAGGGTGGGGGCCCAGTGAGACTCAGAGAGTGACCCCTATCTAAGGGACATGCAGGCCGAGTCCAGCATAAGAGCCAGGAGCAGCATCTGCCAGGGGCATGAGATGGATCTCCTAGATGAGGCCACCAGCTGGGTCAGCCAGGACCCCCAGGGTCCGTGACAAGAATGGGTGGCCAAGTCCATCCAGCACACCCCTGAGGGACCGGAGCTCGTGTCCAGTGCTCCAGCACCTGACCACACCTGGAGCACCAAACCCGACCTCCCTGCCTCAAAGCAGGAAGGACACAAGGCCCCACCAGGGCCAAGGCCCAGCCCAAACCTCAGGAGGCCCCGGGCAGCGCTGTCCTTCCCTCTGGCTCTGCCCTGCCCTGTCCTTCCTCCCATTCAAGTGGCTATAGTGGGTTAAGGGTGGACCCCCAAGAGCTTTGTCCACGTCCTAGTCCCCAGGCTCTCAGGATGAGACTGCCCTGCACTGCCCAGGTGGACCTAAATCCAATGACCAGCGTCAGGGTCCAGGCAGGCGGGTTTGAGACAGGAAGAGGAAGGCTAGGGGCAGAGGCAGGGCTCTGTGAAGTCTCGAGCAGAGACCACAGCCAAGGGGAGCCTGTGGCCTGGGAAACCAACAGCACCCTGAAACTCACCTGCCTGTCTCCGGGGACAGCCCTCCCTCCGCTGACCTGCACAGGAGCACTTACTAGCAGGGCCTCTGGTGGCCCTCCACAGGACACCCCAAGACCCGTCTCTGGGAGACCAGGTGGATAACACAAAGCAGAAGCACTGAGATTCAGATCCTCACCTGCCAGGTGTGCCCTGCCTACACCCACCTGTGCACTCCGGCCCCCAAGTCATGGGATTATCAGCCTCTGCGTGACAGTGACGGCAGAGGAGGGGGAAAGGACAGCAGGGACGCTGACCACAGGAAGAGTTAGAAAGCCACATGGCAGCCTGGGGACTCTATTGCCCCCGAACAACCAGCCCGCAGAGCCCAGCATGTGCCACAAAGAGCGTGGGGGTCAGTGTCTGTCGACTGTGCCTCCTCTCGCTCAGGCAGGAAGCTGAACTGGCATCCCCTCCTCTCCAGCCAAAAAGGGCAGGCCCAGAAGGTCTGCAGGCCCAGAGACAAGCGTTAGCTCCTAGGAAACTTATTTCCACGGACCCTTGATTTCTCCATAAACTGAGATAGCCGAGATCACCCCACGCAGGATCACCCCACGGCCACCCACCCAGGCAGAACACCCTCTTGCACACCCCAGCCAGCCAACACCCAGCTCTACTTGAATGCTTCCAGGAACAGGAGGCTCTCTACCTACTCACGGTGCCCACTGCAAAGACATCATCCCTCAAGCCTATCCCATCTAGAGTCAAGCCCTGGAAGACGAGCCACACTGAGAAATGAAGGGCTGTCCCACTGAATGGCCTCCTTCCCTCCCAGCCTCAGCCCCGGAGCAGGGGCAGGGGTCGGAGCAAGGACCGCATTCACGGCTCCTGAGCACAGCAGTGCCTAGGAGGATGCAGGCGGGGAGGGTGGTGGCACATGCCCCTGCCCCCTTGCCCCAGGGGCTGCACGCACCGTCCTCACAGTGAGTCCCGCTGACACCTGGGGGACAGCGGCAGGCACCCGTCACAGGATCGCAGGTCCCTCCGTTCTGGCAGCCACAGGGGGAGCTGCAGTTCTTTCCAAAGGTGTCCGGAGGACAAGCTACAGGGGAGAGGGAAGCACCAGGGTCAGTGGCCAGAGGGACCCTGGACCCAGAGTCCGCCCACCCTGGACACTCAGCAGACCTGACAGCGGCCACTCTGTGGCTGGAGCAATCTGTGCTAGGCCTCCACCACACTGTGGCAGAGACCCTCCGACCACCAACCTCTCCCTCCAACGAAAAGACTCGGGTCCTTCTGAACCAGCCCTTTCAAACCAGGCATGGCCCGTGGCCCTGGAGAAGAGCCTGGCCTCCAGGGCCACCCTGCTCTGGGTGCTGGGCAGGGAGTGGACGGCTCTGGACCGAGGGAGTTTGAAAGTGCTTTAGCCACTAGCTTGCCATTTGACCCCGGGGTCCCTGCTCCTGGGGGACGCAGGACATCTTGGCTACCTACACCAGAGAAGCCCCCCACCACTCCCTTCCCAGACGCCCTGCCCGGGTGCCTTGGGGTATGGCTGTAGCCGAGCCCCTGGAGACTGAGGCGGAGCCTCATACGCCGGGGGCTTGTCCCTGGGCAGCACCATGCAGTGCCCGGCACAGACCCAAGCAGCAGAACTTATCAAGAAACGAGGAATGCACGGATGGACGGACCCTCAAGCCCCTGCCCAGGACTCCCAGGAGGAGCAACACCGAGTGGGCTGCCCTCAGGTCTGGGCCCAGAGGCCCCCTGCCCGGCGCCCAGCCCTGCCCATGGCCTCACTCTCATTGCAGATGAGCCCGGTCAGCCCTCGGGGCAGTCGCAGCCGTCCAGGCCTGGGAGGCAGGTCCCTCCGTTCACGCAGTCATCGCAGGTCAAGCTGCAATCCTGGCCAAAAGTGTCACCCAGGCAGACTGGGGTGGACAGAGAGGGACTCAGAGCCTGGCCCCAGCCTCGTTCCCTGCCTGGGCTTGGCAGGCACAGGGGCTGGACTCGGGCCCTTGGGTCAGGAAGAGGACAAGGCACACCCTTAGCCGGGAGGATCCACAAGCGTGAGGTGGGATGAGGCCGGGCAAGCCGACCTGGGAGCCGGGGACCTGCTCTAGCCCCCGTCGGGCTGTGCAAACTAGGCAAGGAGCTGCACTTCTCTGGGCCCCGGCAGCTCCCTCCGTATGCCCAAGGCCACAGGGTGAAGGAGCCTGGTTGGCTGTCCCTGAGGACAGGAGCTCCAAGCCGGGCCCCCCTCACCAAACTTCTCAGTGAGCGTGTGCTCTCCCCGCAGCTCCGCCTCCTCCTCCTCCTCGGCCCCAGAGTCGTCCTGGAAGAGCTGCGGCAGCCCGTCCCGCAGCACTGCGATGTGGGGCAGGGCCGCACGAAGGGCAGCTGGCCATCCAGGTCCACCGTGGGCTCCTCCAGAGCTGGGGAGGGACACAGAGGCCCAGAGTCCCGGCTGCCCCCTGATGTCCCCTCACCTGGTCAGGGCCCCAGCTAGACCCCGTACACTTGGCCCTGGGAGATGCCCTGTGTGGCCAGCTCCCTTCCCCACCCCCACAGTAGGGGGCAGCACCACGCAGGGCCACGCAGGCCCAGGAGGCAAGGGTGTGGGGCCAGCCACAGTGGCGCAGGGGTGCCGGGAGGGGAGACTCACGGGTGCATCCCCTGCGGTCCTCGTCCACCGGTAGCCGGCCTCGCAAGAGCACTGGAAGGAGCCGGCCATGTTGGTGCAGTGGTGCTCACAGCCGCCGTGGCCGAGGCGCACTCATCAACGTCTGCGGGAAAGGGGACCACTTGGACTGTGCGCCTGGGTCAGAACCGCAGGGGCCACGCCAGTCCTGGCCCTGCTTGTGGACGGAGCCGAGCAGCTGTCCCCCTAAGCTGGCTGTAACACCACTGCGGCCTCTCCCGCTGTCCTCACACCCCAGGGGCAGAGTGACACCAGACACCGCCTGAGGGCGGCCACAATGGGAGA
>NC_135541.1:1796052-1824889 GCF_045843805.1 Urocitellus parryii
CCTCCACACCCGCCCCACAGCCCCGCAGACTGCCCTGCACACGCTCACCACACGCCCACACAGCCACACACGCCTCCAGCCTCCTGCCCTCCAACCACTGTGCACATGGCCACGTCACCTCCACACAAACCTGCGACAGCCACACTGCCTCATGCCTACACCCAGGGGCACGCACCTGCACACACACACACACAATCACAGTCACACACCTGCACAAAGCCACACAGTCACAGTCACACACCTGCACAAAGCGACACATGGCACACAACTACACACACCTGCACACTACCACACACTGCACACGACCATACACCTGCACACTACCACACAACACACACACCTGCACACTACCACACACCTGCATGACCACACACACCTGCACACGACCACACACAACACACAACCACACACACCTGCACACTACCACACACCGCACACAACCACTCACCGCACACGACCACACACCTGCACATGACCACACACCTGGATGACCACACACACCTGCACACAACCACACATACTGCACATGACCATACATCACACACAATCACAGACATCTACACACTACCACACACTTGCACATGACCACACACCACACACAACCACACACACCTGCACACTACCACACACTGCACACAACCACTCACCGCACACGACCATACACACCTGCATACAACCATATATCACACACCACACACAACCACACACACCTGCATACTACCACACACCACACATGACCATACACCTGCATGACCACACACACCTGCACACAACCACATTTCACACACCACACACAACCACATACACCTGCACACAACCACACATATCTGCACACAACCACACACAACCACACACACCTGCACGCTACCACATACTGCACACAACCACATACAACCACACACCTGCACACTACCACACACTGCACACAACCACACACAGAGCACACTTCACAGCCAGGGCCAAGGTGGGGCCAAGTGTGTCAGGTGGTGCCCTGCAGGCAGCCAGGTCCTTCTGGACTGTGACGCTGCCCCTCTCCAGGTCAGCACCCCTGGCCAGCCCAAGCAGCCAGGGCAGGGACGGGGAGGCAGGGGAGGCCTCCGAGTCAGGGTGTCACCCCAGCCCCAGGCCCAGGTGGCAGCCTGTGTCCAGTGGGCAGGCAGCTTGCCCTGGATGGAACCCGCTCCTACCAACACAGTCTTCTGGTCCTCGTCCAGCTCGTAGCCATGGGGACAGGTGCAGAGGGGCCCTGCGCTGGTGTGGCTGCAGCCGTGGGAGCAGCCGCCCCGGCCGGCCTCGCAGCTGTTCACAATTTCCATCTCGACCCTGTGACAGGACAAGGCCAGCAGGTAGGGGACGGGGACTGGAATCCAGGGCCTCCCCATGGGCCCAGAAGCTAGCCCAGGGTGCTGAGGGCGGCTAAGTGGCTGAGGGCTGAGGGCTGAGGGCCACGCGGCCACCCTCAGCACCCCAGCGGCCGCTCGCTGCCCACTCACGGTAGCACTGCCGGCCGTCAGCACCCAGCTCGTAGCCTGCGTGGCACACGCATTTGAAGGTCCCCTGAGTGTTGAGGCAGCCGTGGGCACACTGGGCCAGCCCTGAGGCACATTCGTCCACGTCTGGAGCGGAGAGACCAAAGGCAGGTCTAAGGGCACGGGAGATGTCTTTTCACTCCCCAGGGACAGTGGAGGAAGCTCATGACCACAGGCACCCGGGCACAGTAATGCTGGCCTGAGGCCACACACACTGGCGGTCAGGACCAAACTCCGCTGTCCCGGCAACGGCAACAGCCGCACCCCAGCAGATTCCTCAGGATGAGGCTGACCCTGAGCTGGGCTCATCTGAGCCCTGTGGCGGCCACCTGCACCCAGAGTGACAGGCTCAACCTCCACACCAGCGGCCACTTCCTGATCCTCATGGGGAGGGGAAGCATGAACTTCCAGGCCCTGTGGGCAGCTGGCCATCTGGTGGGACACCATGGAAACTGACCACTGCCTCTCTGGACACCCCTTGAATTATCACTGGCCCAAAGGTCACAGGCCAAGGACAGCCGCCACACACCACAGGGCTGCTCTTCCCAGCCGTGCTGGCCACGGGCGAGAGCCAGGGATGCTGGACACCCAGGCCTGTGGTCGAGCCCAGGCACAGCAGGGCCCTGCAGCTGGACAGCAGCAGGGAAAGCAGAAAGGCCATCAGCCAATATCTCCCGACCGTGACCTGACACGAAGCACCATTTAACAAGGAGCCCCAGAGAACAGCACCAGGGACGGCGGCGGTTTCTGTCGGGCTCCTCGGGCAGCCCCACTCTGCTGCCCTCTCCCCAGTTCCCAACAGCAGCTATGGCTGCCTACTGCAAGAGACCTCGGGGTGAAACCTCAGCAGCCCCGTCACAACGAGCCTTGCTGGAGGCAGCTCCCAGGGTGCTCCTCACCCGGCCTCCCACCCACTTGAGCCACGTGTCCAGGGACACTGCAGTGACATGGGCAGGTGGAGCAGGGGGCCCACCTTCACAGGCCTGGCGGTCGGCAGCCAGCTGGTAGCCCGCTCGGCACCCACAGTGGGCCAGGCCCCGCAGCACCTGGCACGTGTGCATGCAGCCGCCATTCCCATCTGCACACGGGCTTCTCCCTGCAGTGCAGGCAGAGGAATGGGGAAGGGGAGGGATCAGGGTGGGACCAGCAGATTGGTGACACCAGCCCTGGGACCTCCCACCGCTTCCTGCTCCAGCCTGGGCCAAGGGTCCCTCCCAGATGTGGGAAGCCCAAGGCCTCAGGAAAGGCCAGGGCTCCCCTGAGCATCCACCGGGACACCAGCTGCCTGCCTCCCATGAACCCCCAGCACTCGGTCGCGGGCTTCCCAGGAGGCCGGGGGACACCAGGAAGGGAGGCCCAACCAGACCAGGGCCTTCAGCAGTGGTCAGCCAGCCCCGGCCTGCCCAGCAGTGGTCAGCCAGCCCCTTCAAAGTCCTGTCTTAGCACTGAGGTGCCAGAGTGGACACCAGGGCTGTGGACCCTGGCTATGATACCCTCTGCCCTGTGACCCTCAGCCCTGTGACCGCTAACCCTGTGACACCCCAGCCGTGACCCCCAGCCCTGTGACCCCCAGCCCTGTGACAACCCATCCTGTGATCCCTAACCCTGTGCCACCCCCAGCCCTGTGCCACCCCCAGCCCTGTGACATCCATGGCGCTCTAGCCCCCTGGCACCGTGACTCTCAGCCCCGTGACCCATTCCATCTGTGCCCACGGCTGGCGTGGACCTGGAGCCACACTCACTGCCCTGCTGGGAAGGCCCCGGGGCCAGGATGCAGAGGGCTCTCAGCACCTGTCCCACTCCTGCTCTGCCCACCCTCTCAGCACAGCCCCCAAGCGGGCAGCTCCAGGTCCCACGGGCACAGGCTGAGGAGGCCTGGCTGCCTCTTCTGCGCAGGGCCTGGGCTCCGGGTGGGCGTCTGGCGTGCCATCCCGTACTGGCTTCCTGCCCCTGGTGTCAACCCCAGAGCCCAGCCTCCAGGCCCCGCTCAGGCCCTCCCTCCCTCCTGGACCAGGTCCCCCAGGGTCCCCTCCAGCCTCCGCCCAGCTCTCCAGCCCAGGCTTCAGGTCCTGGGCAGGTCTGTGAAGGGCAGGGTGTCTGGAGAGTCCCCGCCCCTCCCAGGAGGGTGGCACTCACGGGCACAGCGCCTGCCGTCCTCCTGCAGCTGGAAGCCCGGCCGGCACTGGCAGCGGTGCCGTGTCACCGTGAGCTGGACGCACTGGTGCTGGCAGCCGCCATGGCCCAAGGCACAGGAGTTGACGGCTGGGGACACAGAAAGGAGCCCAAGTCAGCTGAGGGGACAGCCTGCTCCCAGACCTCACCCCAGGCTGGCAGGAGCAGGACGAGGCGGCCACCTCCTGCAGCCTCCGGGCCCTCTGCCTTTGTGTCGCTGTCCTGGACCTGGGAGCCTGGTGGGCCTTGGGAGCAGGCGCGGCAGGCCTCAGGCTGACTGAGCTCTCAGCCACCCTCAGGTCTGGAGGTCGGTGGCCATGCTCAGGACCCCCCAGTTCTGCTCTCCTGAGGGCGGGACACAGAGGCACTTCGGACTCTCCTGCCTCAACAGAGCCCTGCTCTCCCCACCAGAGGACGCCAACCCCAGGCCTCTGAGAGGCCCAAGAGGGACAGTGGCCAGGAACAGCCAGCATGCTCCCTGGAGGACGGGGCAGAGGGGCGGGTGTGGAGCCACTGTGGGTGGCCACTGTGCCGTGCAGGCCTGGCCACCAGCTCCTAGGACACCGGAGCCGCCCCCTCCCACCCTAGAAGGGCCACGCCTCACTGGAACCAGATCCCAGTGCCCAGTCCCCTCAGAGGTCACAAGGATGGTACCAGGTGAGGCCACAAGCAGAGGCCGCATCTCCGTCCTTCATGCTTGAGCCCCTCAGGCACAGGCCCCGTGGCGACAGTGGCCCAGTGGGGAGCTGTGTACCCCACGGATGGGTAGCAGGCATGGCCTTGGCTGGCCCAGGTGGCCCTGTGCCTCCACCAGAAGCAGCAGCCAGCTCCTTGGTACAGATTTGGTTACAATCAAGTCTCTGGCCATCGCCTTGTGGTTAGAGAGGAATGGGCCCCAAGCTCAGCAGGGAAACCACAGATATGTGCTGCTCCCCGGCCGGGCGGGTGAGACCGTCTGCCACCGGCCTGCGTCAGAGCTGTGCTGTCCGAGCCAACCTCTGCCCCGTTACCGAAGCGCTGAGCGTGGGGGCCAGGTGTCACCCCAAGATGCTCCCTGGGGTGGAGATGCTGCCAACCCCAGGGGCAGCCAGCCTGGCCCGAGTTTGGGAAACAGTGACCGTCATTGCATATAGGATTGGGGGCCAGGGCTGGCACCGTGGAGGAGCAGGCGCTGGAGGCCAAGGTGCTGGTGCAGTGTGGAGCGCGTGAGCTGCTGGGGCTCCGTGAACCCGGGGAGCTGTCGGCCAGAGCAGGGCTTCCCTGGAGCAAGCTGGCTCAGAAACCACAGCACTCGCCAAAGCGCCTGCCTCCCCACGGCCATGCTGGAGAGCACTGCCCAGGGTCCCCCACCACGAGTACCCGAGCAAAGCCGCTTCAGGAGAGGCAGTGGTCACTCTGTGGCTGGGGCACACTCAAGCAGGGCAGAACCGAGGCAAGCCTGTCAGCCGGAGCCCCCTCCCCCACTCTGCCCCCCACCCCGCCAACCTCACCTCTCCAGCTCTGCTCAGCCCTGGCCCTCCCTTCAGGGCTCCCGAGCACACATGGCCTGAGCTGGCCCCACATTCCTGGGGACTCTGTTCATCTGCGCTCACCACACCAACGGCACCCCTCCTCAGGAGCCTAATGGGAACCAGACGCGTCTGGCAGAGCAGCAGGCAGACCGGCAGGCCCAGAGGGACAGAGCCTGCAGGCGAGCAGGGAGCACGGACCACGGACAACAAGGACCCAAGGGGCTGTGCAAGACTGGAAGGGACTCCTCCTCAGTACCCCCAGAGGGGCGTAGCCCCTGAGTGGGCCCAAGGGTGAGCCCAGCAGGGGCAGACACAGGGGCGGGCCTGGGGTCCTCATGCAGGCTCCCACCAGGGGCAGACGCAAGGGAGGAGCTGGGGTCCCTGTGCAGCCTAGAGTCCCAGGACAGAGCTTGTCCTCGGGTCCTCTGCTTCACAGCATGGGGACATCCCAGATGCTCTCAAGCTGTGCACACCAGGGAGCTGAGCCAGTGTCCTCGGCTCATCCTGCGTGGGGGATTCCCAGAAGGCTGAGAGGCAGATCCTCCAGTGCCGGAGGCCAGCCTGGGGGGCTGTTCCCGGGCAGTCTGGCCTCTGAGCCCCAGCTGTGGGACATACAGCCAGGGATCCTACACCAGCCACACCAAAGCCTCAGCCAAGCTCAGACCTGAAGCAAAGCTAGGTGCGTTCACCAGAAGGCAGGGCCTGGGGACTGGCCTCGGAGGGACAGGCCCTCCCCGCCTCCCTGTGCACAGGCACATGCTCACGGAGCTGCCTCCATGGCCGCCGATTCCCTTCCACCTCTACACCACAGAAGTGGTTTATCTCAAAGGGAAAGCTACAGGCAGCGGGGTTTGCCGCTGTGTGCGCAGTCCTGGGGAGCGGAGCCAGTCCTGTCCTGCCTGCCTTCGACCCTCGTCTTAGGGCCTCCCCCACCAAGGCCTGGCTTAGGTCCATGCCCAGGTCCAGAGAAGACCCAAGTGAATCTATCTGGGGACCCAGCGTGTTAGGAACTTGAGGTTTCTCCCTCGAAAACACATTTGTTGAGGCCCTAACCCCAATGCAACCACGTCTGGAGCCAGGGTCCTTCTGGAGGGGATGAAGGTAGAATGAGGTCAGGCAGGTGGGGCCCTGATCCCTCCAGGACCCAGACTTGCCAGCACCTTCATCTTGACCTCCAGCTGCCGTGACAGCGAGAATACGAACTTCCGCTGTGTAAGTCACCCAGTCCCTGGCGTCCCAGCACGGAAGCCCACACTGACCCGCGCTCCCCGACTCCTGGCTTGCAGACTGAGGCACTGCCCTCCGGCCAGGCTGCCTGCAGGAACCGAGAGTCAAGCTGCAAATCCGCCTCGGCCAGCAGGCACCACTGGGGGACACGTGGGCACCCACCCCTGCAAAAGGAGGAGGAAACTGGACACCCTGGAAAACTCGCTTCCTATAGGCCCAGGACCTGCTCCAGCTTGCTGGACAGAGGGCACCGTTCCAGCATCAGGAGGCTCAGCAGGTGGGGCTGTCCATGGTGGACTGGGGGCAGCTCTGCTGGCAAGGTCTTGGCCTCCAGGCCACCGGGAGCTGGTCACCAGGGGCCACACCGCCGGAGGCCTCTGCCTACAGCATGCCGTGCCCGCCAGCTCACTCTGCCAGGGCTCCAGCCCAGCACTGACTCAGGGCAGCTCTGGTCCTCCTGATGTCATGAGGTTCTGTGGTCACTGCCCTCTGAGGAGTGTGGTCTCGGGGTCCAGAGAAGGCCCCCCACCCAGCCACCGCACCCTTCCTTCTAGGAAGCCCCCCCACTGGGCAGAGCCAGGGAGGCAGGAGAGGATGGGCCTTCAACCCCTTCTGCCCACGGGCAGCCCCGGCCTTGGGCCTCCTGCCCCCACCCCAGCTCTCTCTAAAGGGGGCCTCCTAGCTGCCAGAGCGCACTGAACACACCGTGGGGGCACCTGTAGGCGGCCCACTGCTGCCCTCCCAAGGGCACCATGAGATCAGCAGGGGTGGCACCAGTGACCCCACCGGTCATGCTGCCCTCCTCTGTCCTGGCCACAGACAGCACCAGGACCCTTCAGTGTGGCCTGGAGGGAGAGCCACACGCACCCCCACGCCCTCCGCCAACCCAGCTGTGCCAGCCACCGCCCTGCCCAGAACCCTCCTCCATTCCCTGATCCTGCGGGAAGTCCTGCGAGCAACATCCCTTTTTCTTTTTCTTTTATTTGTGAAAAATGTCTGGTTTGTCATTTAAATCAATCTTGGTCTCATCCAGCAGATATGAAGTTCCAGGGAGCAGGCCATGTCCAGGGGGCAGGACTGTGCCCACGGCTCAAGCAGTGCCTGGCTTGTGAGGCCTCGACCTCCCCGCGCCACTCCGGTCCTCACTGGGCTCGCTGACTCTAACCCTGGGAGCTCCCTCATTTGCACCCCCAGCTCTGCTGCCCGCCTTCCCCACTGGTTCTGCACCCAGCCCGGGGCCTGTGCTGAGGAGTCTGCCCCCGAGAAGGGGCCAAAGGGGAAGCAGGGCCAGTGCAGTCCCTCGCCGTCCTCACAGATGACCCAGGCCTGGGGATGGAGGGGTCTGCCCCAGGGTCTGCGGGAGGGGCAGAGCCAGGCGGATGGCGAATCCCGTCCAGCCATGCACACACTGGCTGCATCTGACTCTGGGGTGGGGCACACAGGCAGGGGCAGCCAGGCCACCAGGGGCCTGCAAGCTGACAGCAGAGCCCTCCGCAGGGGCGTCCATCCCAGAGGAGGAGGAGGCCTGGCCAGGGCACTGCACCTGAAGGGGACCTCTGTGGGTTGAGCCAGTGACATCTGTGGGTCCTCAGACTGGCCCCACTGCTCAACCCAGGGGACAGGAGGAGACAGACAGGTCTAGGCCAGAGTCTAGAAGGTCAGAGAGGCTGGCCCCTGGGCCACCAGGCAGGGGGCGTGCCGGCTCAGAGCATCCCGGCCACACAGAGGCAGGAGGTTCCCCTGAGTAAAGTGTTAAACATCTGGGGCTGTTTTGCACACTGGTGCTCTGCAAGATGTCATGGAAAACAAGAATGACAGTCCCAGACCCTCAGCCAAACCACCGCCTGCCCCTTCCCGTCACCGAGGAGAGCAGGCGCTGGCTCAGGCCTCTGTGGTTGGAAAGCCTGGACCAGCCCTTGGGCTTGGCGGGACCTGCTCTCCCCGTCCCAGAAATGGGGCACCCCAGGAGGCACCCTGGGCCACGCAGTCCCCCAGGATGCTGGCTCCTGGGCAGGAACCAGGTTCCCCCACACCAGGGGCTGACTAGCCAGGTCCTCGTAGGCTTCTGTTGTTGAGAACGGAAACGGAACCTTCTGCATTTTCTTCCCGTAAGATCAACTGGAATCAGGGACATGTAGCTCATGCACTTCCCGTCCTGTCCCCCTGCCCCGGAGGTGAGTTCAAATGTGTTCCCCCCTCAAAAGCCGCCCCCTCTGAGGTCTTCCCAGGCCCCTCAGCCCTCGAGGGGGCCCACCCTGAGACTCCCACTCGCGTTGCAGGAAGAGGGCCGAGCCTCTGGCACCTTCCGCCCCCAGCCTCAAGTCCCCACTCTGAGCTGCTGGGGAGAGGGGAGCCCAAGCCATGGGGGCCCGGGCTGTGGGTGAGCCCCTGCCTCCTGCCAAGCCCCAGGGGAGCTCGCAGCACCCTCCTGCCAGGAGGAGCCCGCAGCCGCAGCTGAGCTCCAGCTGTGTAGCCTGCCGGCAGCCGGCCCCGGGGGGAGAGCGCGGCGCCTGTGTTAATTCTTCCTGTACACGTCCACTGAGGACCTCCTGCGACTCAGGCAGAGGGTCCCACTGTGAACCAGATGGAGGTCCACAGCTCCACCCCACCCTGGGCGCCCTGGGAGAAGGGAGGGCCGTGGAAGGGCAGGCAGTCTCACCCATCCCCCTCGAGCCTGGCATGGCCTGGGCAGTGCCCTTTAGGACCCAGGACAATGGATAGGGAGACTCCCTAACTTCTGAAGGGAAGTCCCTCACCCAGGACCTGACTGTGCAAATACCCCCACCCCCAGGCCAGCATCTCGGGAAAATGGCAGCCAGGAACAAGTCCCTCGTCAACAAGAAGGGACTCAGAGACACCCTGAAATTCCCAGAAGACCCCATGTCCACTCTGACAGCCTCTCAGTTGCCCACAGGGAAGACAGCTCTCGGTAGACCCAGGCCAGCAAGCCCATGGGAGGCCCAGACTCTCGGGAATTCCAGATCCAGGAACCTACCAACAGCCAGACGCACGGACTGCGGAAAGGGAGGCCACCAGATGGGGACAAGTTCCAGGGTCCCAGAAAGCCCTGGGAAAGGGGTCTGGGCGTGCCCCGGCAAAGGTGGCTCGAGAACAGGGCCCATCTCATGTGTCCCCAGGTCATCACCAGAGTCTTGCCAGGAGAGGAAGGTGTTTCCCAGCTCAGCTCAGCCGAGGCCATCAGCCCCGAGTCAGGGTGGTGCCGGGGGAGCTGGCATGGTGAGTGCCCACCAGCGTTCCTCAGCACGAGGACAGTCCTCGGGTAGATCACACAGGGACATTCCACTGCATGAAGCTTCGGCCAAACCCCTTGCTGAGAGTTGCAGTCCAAGGAGAATCTGAGGTCACTACCCTGCAGCCCACCGAAGTGCCTGAGTCCCGGCTGGACCTTCAGCTGGGAGAGGCCTGGAGGTGGACACCAGAACCTGGAAGGTGTTGAAGCTCTGGAGAGCCCAACCACACAAACAGGCGGAGTGTTGGGACAGCCAGGAGGGCTGGGGGGCCCAGAGGCTCCCCACAGCCAGGAGCCCTGGCATCTGACCCTGCAGAGACCCTTTAAAACACACCTGTGCCTAGGAAGACTTCCGGCCCAAGTGCGCAGATCCCAGATGGCCTAGCTCCAGGAATGGCCCAGAGAGCAGTGGGCAGAGGGGGCAGGGGACAGGCCAGGCTGAGGGGCATGCTTCCTGGGCTGCCTGAGGCCAGCAGCTCACTCAGACCTCAGGAGCGTCCCTCATTTCTGCAGGTTAATGACCCCTCCCACCCTGGTCCTGGTCCCTTTGGGAGCACACTCAGGGAAGGCGACCATCAGGCAGTGGGAACCGGGATGGGAGTGAGTGTCCCACCCCACAACAGCAGGAGGC
The DNA here is from genome assembly GCF_045843805.1 of Urocitellus parryii. NCBI lineage: Eukaryota > Metazoa > Chordata > Mammalia > Rodentia > Sciuridae > Urocitellus > Urocitellus parryii. Next base: position 1,806,373 of record NC_135541.1, read on the forward strand.
CAGCAGCAGGGGACCCCACCTCAGACCCCAAAGATGACATGTCCCTCCCAAAGCCACTCTTCTAGGAGGCCGCCGGGGACCAGGGGACCCCAGGCCACTGAGTCCCTGCCAGGGCTCCCAGGAGCGGCAGCAGGCAGCCGGCTGGGCCCAGCTCATCTGCCCTGAAGCACGTCACAACATTCCCGCAGCTGCTTCTGCTCTCCCACCCAGGGCAGCTGCCTGGCTCCCGGAGCAGCGAAGGACATGTGCTGCGTGTGGGAGAGCGGCCCCCTGGGGCTGGCAGGCTGCCAGCCACAGGAGCCAGGACCAGGAGGGAGCTGGGGCTCCACTCTGGATCTCCAGGGTGGAAAGAAGGGGCGTCTCATTCAGTCCCCTAGAGGCCAACTCCACGTGCCCCCTAGAGGCCAGCGGGAGGGTCAGGCCCACCCCCAGAGCACTGCGTCCAGAGCCGGGGCAGAGTGCGGGGCAGCACTGCTCTTCACCAGATTCCTGGGCAGCCCCCTGGCTCAGCTGCTCCTGGCCTCCCTTTGTCTCCCCTAGTGGCGGAGGCCAAGTCTGTGTCCTCAGGCGCCACTGAGCTCACAGTAGATGCCGAGAGGACCCTGGGCGCCAGGGGCTCACGCCCCACTCCCCACCTACCGCAGCGCACACTCGAGTCCCCGAGAAGCCAGCTCGGCGGGCCAGGCACGGCTCACATGCCCGCCTTCCGCGGGACCCAGGCAGCCTCCCCGGCCGCCGGAGAGCAGCCCGAGGCTCTGAGTCTCGAGGGCAGCACACACCACAGACAGCTTCGGCTTTCCAATGGAACTGGGCAGGCTGCAGAGGGAGGGCAGCCTGGGGTCTCAGGGACCTGAGTCAGCGCCTCCGGACACACTCTTCACCCGCTGGCCTCACCTCACCCGGGTGGAGCCGTCATGCCCCACAGCAGGACAGGGCCACATTCAGTGGCAGCCACACTCCCTCTGCAGCGACAGCTGAGGCCACCGAGGCCATGCCCAGTGAGAGCCCAGGCAGGCCTCAGCCCCTCGGGGGCAGGGACCGGGCCTTCCCCAGACCTGGCACACCCAGGAGCACAGGGCAGCCGAGGTCTGAGGCGGACAGGGTCCCCAGGCAGCACTTACCCAGGCAGGTCCTGCCGTCGGCGTGGAGCCGGAAACCGGGCTTGCACTCGCAGAGGTAGGACCCGGGCGTGTTGACACACCTGTGCTGGCAGCCTCCGTTGTGCACACGGCACTCGTCCACATCTGGGCAGGGAGGGGCAGGATTACCAGCCAGGGACCCACCAGGCCAGAACAGCCTCCCGAGTGCAGAGGCAGGGCCCAGCCTCCCCACGGCTGGCATGTGTGGGCAGGAAGAGCTGCCACCTCGGGCCCAATGGGAGATGGGGTGCAGCAGAGGGGAGCAGGCTGGGGAGGTGAGGCCCCAGCACCTCAAGGCTGAGCAGGGAGCACAGCTGTCCCCTAGAGCCCAGGTCCACTCCACCGTGGCCCACGAGCCCAGAAGCTGATGACCCTCGAGATGCCCCCCGACCCCTCCCCCAGGCTGAGGCGAAGCCACAGCAGGGTGGGGGTTGTGACCTGGGCTGAGCACGCCCAGTACACGTCCCTCCGGAACCTCAGAACACGGCCTGTGCTTTGCAGGTGCGCTAAGGGGAGGGTGGGGGTCATGATGGGAAAGGGCGAGTGGACACCCAGCAGAACGCAGTGAGGAGGCCACCACCTGGGCATCCACGGCCGCCGTCAGGGGTGGGAAGGACAAGGCAGGAAGGACCCCACACACTCCGAGAGGCCCTGGGAATCCTGGCCTCCTGGCTCCAGGGGTCTCAAGCCACCTGGCGACTTATTACAACAGCCCCAGGACTTGAATGCAGCGATTCAGACTGGGTGCCCCCTCCCGGCCCCTCTCCCCTGCTGGGCCAGGAGGACAGCAGGGCCACATCCCCAGGACAGCAGCCCCTGAGCAGTGCCCGTCCTGAGGCCCCTCCTACCTTGCCCCTGCCACATGCCACCTGAGCCACCTGGCCCTCTCAGCGCCTCGGGGCAGCACCTCCAGCAGGGCTCAGATCTAGAGATCCTGGGCCAAGGGAAGGAGGAAGAGGGCAGCCTTGACTTCCACACCTGGGGGCTGACGGGTGGGGTCTCTGCTAGCCACAGAGAACAAGGGCAGCAGACGGCAGCCCAGCACACGGCAGCCCAGCACACACACACCCCCTGTGCCGTCCACCTGCTGCTCAATGGCCGCCCACCCCAGCACCCCAGCACCCCAGCACCATGGCTCAGGCCAAAGGGCAAGCAGACAGGACAGGATGTGAACTGGAGGCTTGGGAAAGAGCTTTCCTGGGGCCCTTCTCCAGGGCTGGAGGCCAGGACGCTGCCCCCAGGCCTCGCCACCCTGTCAGGACTGCATCAGGAAAGCATGCGTGTGCAGAAGGCTCAGGGTGCCCGGTCTCCTGCCCTGCCCTCCGGCCTTCCTTCTGTCCAGATGGACGAACTTCCAGCCAGGGAGGGAGGTAGGTGAAACAGCACAGAAAGTGGGGTCGTCCCCAACACCAGTGTGCATACCTCCTGGTGGACCCCCTGCCCAGCACTGCCCAGAGCATTCCAGTGACCCCTTTAATGCTAAGAAATCCAGAAGAATTCCAGGGGAGGCTTGTGAAGTGGGGCACGACTGTAATCCCAGGCACTCAGGAGGCTGAGGCAGGAAAATTCCAAGTTTGAGGCCAGCCTCAGCAACTTAGAGAGACCCTGTCTCAAAATGAAAATAAAAAAGGGCTGAGGATGTGGGTCAGTGGTAGAGCACACCTGGGTTCAGTCCCAGAACCAAAAAGGAAAAGAAAGTAATAATTCAGGAGCTCTCTCCTGGAGGTCCTGGGCCTCTGGACATGGTGGAGGCTTTGAAGTGCCAGCCATGCCCTGGGCACAGCTGAGGGGCAGCCTTCTGGCAGAGGCTAAAGAAACCTGAGAGAAAGGCCATGTAAGGCCTGACTGCCCAAGTGACGGAGAGCAGCTGCCCCTGGGTAGGGACAGAAACAGCCCCCGGAGCAGCAGACACAGGACTGAAGTCCACACCTATTGCTCAGGCAAGGTGACCCTTCATCTGCCAGCCTCACCCACCCAGACCAGTGTCCCTGATCAGAAAGAAAGGGCAGTGTGGACTGCTGTAGCAGGGGCCATACGCCCTGTGTGTGAGCCACGGCCCGGTGGCGGGGGCCCCCAGGCCAGGCAGGACAGCGATCCCAACCTCTGGCGAGTCTCCGGGGGAAAGAGGAGCTCAGCGTGGCTGAAGTGCTGCAGGATTTCCTCATGGAGGTCACACCAGGAGAAAGTGTGACATCCAGGGGCAAGCGGGCGGCTGGCTGGCAGGGGCCTGGCCCGAGGGCTGCCGGGAAGTGAGGGCTCTAATTCCACCCGATGCTCAAGCAGGTCCCCTTCTCCGCAGTGACCACCCAGGCCTTCCCCACCTTCTGCCTCCCATCTGCTGCGCTCCCTATTCAAACGCCAGCCCCAGAGTCTCCCACCCCAACCCCAGCCACCTGAGCCCGGTTGTGAAGGTGCCGAGAGCCTAAAGCATGGCCAGAGCAAGAAAGAGCGTCCCGTCCCCAAGCTTGCCCCAGGCCTGGCCACTCAGCAGGCTGCAGAGAGGCTGCTGCCCACCCCTTCAGAACTTGCCTGGCCACCAGACAACGCAGAAGAACCCCAGCAGGCCTGCGTCTCGGCCTGGGCCTCCAGGACCATCTGCTCCACGCACAGGCCACAGTTGCTCTGGACAGACTCCAGGGTCCCTCCTAGGCCCCGAGGCTGCCTACCAGGAAGTCAGAGGGAGGCCAGGAGGACTCTCGGGAAGCTTAAAAGCAAAGTGGCCCCCAGCAGGACCCCAAAGAGACAGAGGGACCCAGGGCATAGTGGGGTCAGGACCCTGACCCCCACGATGGGAGAGTCAGTTGTGGGGGTGGGCAACAGCACCCACCCCACCCACAGCTCAGGGCTCTCCTAGCCCAGATCCCTAAAAGGTGACGGTGAATCACACAGCAGCGCTTGGCCAGGCAAACAGTAGGGGCTTATTAAGAGCTGGCCAGCCCTGGAGGCTGTCAGCCTGCACTCAGCCACAGGGTTCCCTGGAGCCCCGGGGCCGGCCCAGGACTGGGTCCTGCTGGCTGCAAAGGTAAAGTCAGTAGGGCCGTTGGCTGGCTCCCCACTCCTGGGCTGCACTGACCCTGCACAGCAGTGGCCTCCCTGCTCACACCCACCTGCACGTGATGGCTAGCCGCAGCCTCCTGCAGTGCAGACAGGAACACTCAGCTCCCAGTCCCCCCACCCCGGCACTCCCCTCTCCCAGCCCCGGGCTCCCTCCTGAAGTACACAGACCCCCGCCTGCCTGGCTCATGGACCCAGCCCCAAGCCCTTCCTGGTCATGAAACTTTTGTGTGGGGATTCGGAACTGCCATGCCAGGAGACGGAGTCCGTGACAGGGCGCACCCAGGGCACCCTGAAATAGCACATGGCTTCTGGCCCCAGAGTCAGCATCTAGACCCAGAAAGTCAGTCCAAGGCTAGAGGGTTTGGGGTCTCCCCACGGGATGGCATGGGCCAGATGATTTGCTGGGGTCCCCCAGCTCTGAGAACCAGGACCCTGTGAACGGAGACAATCCCCCTTACAGGAAGGTGGGCATTGGGTCAGCCAGGCAGGGCTCTCCACTCCATGGGCCCCTGCGTGTCCCCCTACCCTGAACTTCCAAGGTGGGCCGACACTGTGGCAGAGCAGAGCCACCCCCGGATTGCTGAGCCTGCCACGGCTCTGGCCGTACCTGGGCAGCCACAGGCACAGGGCCTTCGTGCAGTGTGTGCTGCACGTAGCACAGACCTGCAGTCCCACAGACTCTGGGGCTGGGCAGGAAGACCGCAAGTCTGAGGTTTAAAAAATTAAAAGGGCTGGGGAGGTGGCTCAGTAGGAGAGCACCCCGGGATTCAATCCCCAGCACCAAAGAAAGAAAACCAAAGAGCCTCATCCCAGAACCTTAGAGAGACTTTGCAGTTGGGACCGAGAGCATCCTGGGTTACCCAGGTGGGACAAAGCAACCCAAAGATGAGAGGGAGGAAGGAAGGCTGAGCCGGAGGAAGGCCTGTGGCAACAGGAGCAGAGGCCAGAAGACCAGAAGGCCCTTCGCTGCGGCTCTGAGGGTGCAGGAGGGGCTACCCTCCCTGTAGCCTCCAAAGGGACCAGTCCTGCCTGCCTTGATTTTAGTCCATTTTGGACTCTGACCTCAGAGCTGTCAGGGAACATCTGTTGTTTTAAACACTGTGTGGGGCAACTCGATGTGGCCACTGGAGGGCACAGAGCACAGACTGTTAGCTCAGACCACGCAAGCTGGCGACCCACAGTTCCCAAAGCTCAGCTCTGGATGGACTCACCAGCTCCCACACGGAGGCCCACTGTGTCCTTTCAAGCACCATCCATGTGGCCGGGCCCACAGGATCTGCCTGCCCCCAGCACCTGCTGACGCTTGGCTCCCTCGACTCTCTGGTCCCACAGGCCTGCACCCTAGGTACCTGCCCCTCTGCCTACACACACGCAGTGCAGATGGGGTCATGCAGAGGGACCAACTCTGAGATGCCCCAGCAGGGCCAGCAGAGCGTGGGCACCTCAGGCTCTGTGACTCTAGCAGGAGCATCCTCCTGCAGCACAAGGGGCCCAAGCTGAAAGGAGGGTGAGGGCTGAAAGGAGCAAGGACACAGATGTCCCCATGTTTACCTTCAAGTCGGATGGAGCTGCTCACTCCAGGGACGCCAGGCTGGCCCAGGGGCAAACCCACTCTGCCCCATCTCCCTCAGAGCAGCCCAGGGAAAACCCAGGAAGCACCATTTGGAGGGGTGAACTGGTGGGGTCTCGGCACAGCCAGGCTAGGGCGCCACAGAGATGCCCTGTGGTCTTGCTGTAGCCCTCAGTGGCTACAAGTGACTGAGGACTTGGCAGCCTCATGACAGGATCAGTAGCACACACTGGCACATGGTGACATCACGGTGACAACCCAGGCTGGCTGGGTGAGAACTGCAGTGCCTGCCAAGTTGGGGCTGGGAGTACCACAGCAAGCCCATGGTGGTGCTGTTGGGAGCCTGTGGGGCGCCCACCAGCCCTCACCCAGGTGCTGCCAGCTCCAGACCCCACAGCACACACCAGGCAGAGAGCTGCCTCTGCAGAGACCACCCCAAGACCCTTCCAGAGCTTTCTCAGAGCCTCCAGGGAAAACGAGCCCCTGGTGCCCTGCCAGCAAGCTTTGCCCCGCGCATGCCACGGGTTCTCCTCACAGGCACACGGCTGCCCACAGGCCCTTCTCTCCCTGCCCCTCTGAAGGCCATGCAGCAGGGCAGGAGCCCCGGCTCAGTCACACTCAGCTCAAGACCTTGAGGTCAAGGCACCTGTGCCCCTAGTGGTGCAATGGCATGCCAGCCTAGTCTTGTCTGTGCCACCAAGCAGGAGGGCGGCTTCCTGAGGGGACGGGAGTGGGGGATCTGGGCCCCAGCTGGGCCAAGTGGCCATATCAAGGGACATGGGCCGGCTCTGCTCAGTGCTCAGGTACTTTGGGCATGAGAGGTGAGACCTGCCCCAAGGGAGTCCTCTAAGGAGCCACACTCAGGAGACTGTGAGGGCCTGAGGGCTTGGTAGGCAGCGCTGGTGGCCCCTGCCTCTCCAGGTGCTGCCTCACTGGGAGCCACACGCCACACCTTCCACCTCTCAGTCCTCAGGGTGCCCACCTCCAGGCTCTGTGGAGCCACAGGGAAGGAGGCTGGTCCAGTGTGGCAGATGCCAGCTGCAGAGAGGCAGGATGGCTTGGACAGGATGCCCCCTGCCTCACAAGCTGCTGGGACTGCAAACCCAGGGCCTCCCAGGGAGGGTGCCGCCCCCCTCTGCTGGCCTGTAGGGTGAGGGCAGAAAGGATGGCACCTGCCACACACCCACACCTGGCCAGGAGGGTCCCGGCCACTTGGGACCCTGGACAGGAGACAGCTCAGAGTCCCTGAGGACCTCTCTCTCTGCCTTCTCACTTGACTCTCAGAGCTGCTGGGGCATCGGAGGGGAACTCCTGGGACCCAAGCAAAGGCAGGGTGTTTTTCTTCCCTCGGGCCAAGTGACGTCTGCCCCTGCTGTCAGCAACCAGAGGGATGAGAATGTATGCGTCCTCAGGACAGAGGGCCCTGTCCCAAAGGCAGGGGCTGCCTGCCTGGCACTGCCCCAACCTGCTCCCTTCAGCCTCTGCGCTGTCAGCGGCCTGGCGCAAACTTTGAAAATCAGAGGAAACAAAAGGAGCACGCGCCAGAGCGGGCACCCTGGTCCCGCCCGCCCCTGCCGCAGCTCGCCTGCGCCCACCTGGCCTCTGGTCACCAGCGCTTACGGGGTAGCCGGCCTGGCCCAGGTGGCACGGGTAGCAGTTCCTCCAGAGGTAGCGGTAGTGCGTGCCAGCGACGCGCGCCAAGCCCCCCAGGAGCCCCAGGCACCAGAGCGCTGCCAGGCCGCCGCAGCCCCGGGACGCCTCCATGCCTGATCCACTGACCAGCGTGCGCCGGGAGCGGAGCAGGCGGCTCGGGGCTCCGACCAGGCTCAGGGTTGAGGCTCCGTGCTCCAGGAGCGCACTCGCAGCCCCGCCGCCCGCTCCACACTGCTGTGCCGGGAGCCTCCGGGGAGCGGCTGGGGATCCGGCGCGCCCCGCCCCGCGCCTTTAAGTTCTCAGTTTTCCCTCCGCCCCCTGCAGGTAAAGGCCAAATCCTCAGACGCCCGAGGGAGTTGCCCCCGCCCCCGGCCCCGCCCCCCGCTCCCCCAGGGGGCCGCGTCGGGTCCGCCAACGCCCGCCCCGTGCATTCCTTCGCGCGCGCACACAGACCAGACCCGACCCGGACCCAGACCCACGCACCAACGCAGGCACCCACATGCACACGGACCCACGTGCACAAACAGTACGGGTGCGAACACGCACGCACGATACCCAGACGCGCAAACTCAGACACAGAGAGGCGCACACACACTGGCACATACAAACACATGCACAGACACACGCACCAACAGGGGCCGGCGCCAACAACAGAAGAGAAACCAAAGCGAAAAGGAAGACATTCTGCAAGACGGAGGCCCTGCAGAGGAGGCTTGGTGGGGAGAACAGGAAGGCCGACAATGTGGATCCTGAGGCGAAGACTCCCCTGCCCCCCAAGCACAGGGCCCAGTGTCCAGCAGTATATCACTCTCCACTGGACCAGGGACCCGTACAGAGGGAGCCTGGGAAAGAATCCCCCCAGCAGGAAGGGGTATTGCAGCACCCCCCACACACAGGTGTCCAGGCAGAAGTCTCTCTGCTCAGGGACACAGCCTTAGCCCCCAGCTGTGTGGGAAACAGCCCTCCCAGGGTGGGCAGCAGCTGTCATCTGAGGAACTCTACAATCAGGCCTTGTGGGCACTTGACCTGCCCCCACGCATCTCACCTTTGCAATGAGATGGGAGACTCCTGAAACCCCTCTCCAAAACCCCTCTCTCACTTACTCTTGGGGGTTACCAGATTTGCCCTCTGCCCAGGCTCCGTGAGGATGGAATAACTGTGCCCAGCCAGCTGGGGCGCTCCATGTCTGGTGACCATCAGCAGTGACCACTGTGCTGACTGGAAGACTCCAGCATCAGGCTGAGCTCCTGCACTGGGTGGCGGGGGTGGGGGGTGGCCCGCCAGCCCACACCTGGCCCAGGCCCCTCCAGAACGATCCCGCTCTTCTCCCTGCAGCATCTCCGGAGCAGCCAGCCCCTTAGACAGGATGGACGTCTCCCCTCTGAAGACCACAAGTGGTGAGTGGGCACAAGGCCCATGACTGGGGTAACTCAGCGGCGTAAAGCTTGGGGACACCACCCATCCACCAGGCAAGGAAGAGGATTCATGTTCCCTGGGCCCCCCAGACCATGGATTGGAGAGGGGGACAGCCGCATAGTCACTGGGTTATGTAGAGCCTAGAATCGTGCAGGACCCACAGGCACTGGGCTGGTGGTGAAGAATGAGAAACAACCACTCAGTGCCCTGTGGGTGCCAGCCCTGGGCTCTAAGGACACACCCACCCTCTCACCATGTCCCTGGAGGTGAGGGCCACTGTCCCTACTTTAGAGATGAGGAAATCGAGGCCAGGACAGCTTAAGAGACTGTCCTCATGACACGATTCGAGCAGAACCCCAGCCCGGATTCAGGTGAGAATGAGCCCATCCCTAAAGAGCCCCCAAAAGCCTCTTCCCTCCCTAAGAGGACCCCATCTCGGGAGCCCAACACCCTGCCAAGATGTGGCTGAGGGCATACTCTACTGGCCAGTGGTCTCACCCAGCAACCTTAAGCCCATGGGAGACAGCCTCCCCCATGGGCTTAAGGTTTCCCACCTGGTCCAGGCCTGTCTGCAATCCAGGGCGCAGCCTGCCAGGTCCTGCCCACTGGTACCCAGCAGTGTGGATATGGTCCTGCCTGTTCTCCTGGGAGAGGCCCCTTCCCTGAGAGACACAACCCTGGCCTGGGGGAGCCCCCACAAACTCCCAGGTGGACAGGCCACTGCGTGCACAGAGCCCCTCCAAGGGCAGCGCTGCTTAGTATCACAGTGTGCACCTCCTGTGTGAAGGCCCTCAGAGACAGGGTCCCGCCCTCTGGCCATGGGATGCTAGGGCTGAGAGGCCAGGGTCCAGTGGGTCCAGGCCCGCAGGGAGACAACAGGTGTGTCGCAGAGAAGTGCGGAGAGACATGGGAAGGAGACTGCCAATCAGATCACCTCAGCAACAGGTGATGGGCTGGGACCCTCGGGACTGTCTCCTCATGGCTACGGAGGACGCGGAGGCCTGAGGCTCCTGGCCATGTTGTTCAGGAAGGAGGAGCAAGGCCCAGGAGGCACAGCCGTGTGCCCAGCTCCAGGGGTCACTCCTCAGGCACAGCTAGGCCTGGGGCACTCGGTGACCACATCTGGGCGGGGGGCACACTGAGCGGAGCCTTGCCCTGGACACCTCCAAGAGCTCTGTGAGGCCCCAGGGCTCACACCCCACCCTCCCTCAGGGTGGACCTGGTCACTCTGCAGAGGGAGGCCCCCCTGCTGCCCACTCTCTGCCCATACCACACCCTGTGTCTGCCCTGCCAGCCCCACAGCCCTGGACGCCCGTGCTTCCTGTCCTCCCTCACCCTGCCCAGCACCTCAGCTCTCCCCTCTGCCCTCCATTCTGCCCAGAAGGGCCCCAAACCCTGTGCTTTGAACATGAGCTCCCAGGACCGCTCCCAGAGGCGAAGTGAGATGCTCAAGGTCACATGGGGGAGAGGTGCTACCCAGAGGGGCCAGGTCTAACCCCAGTGCCACTCCTGTCCTCACCAAGCCACCACCTTTGGCCTCCTCCCTCAGCAGAGGACGCAGCAGATGCCTCCCGTGCCACCGGGAAGAGGTGGGGTTTCACCCTCCAGGCCACCATCCACACAGGTGCCCCACAGACTGCCACCAGAGCTCAGGGTGGTAGCCACGGGGCAGCACCCAGAGAGGCTGCTCTGGCTTCAGTCCTGCCTCTGCTGACCCGCTCTCCCTGGGCCTCGGCTCCTGCAGGGCTCTACACGGCCCCCTGCCTCCTGCCTGAGGGGCCATGACTTCCAGTGCACCCTTCGGAGAGCTGGCCCACACCCACCCCACGCTGCTCGGCTGCCCCTGGCCCTCCTTCCTCCACGTCCCTTCATTCCCTCTCACTCCCTCATCTTGCCCTTCTACAGTGATGCCTGTGCCCACCATGAGCAGGACATGGCTCTGGGGGGCCTGATAGTCCCCACTATGGAGATGTACACCCCAGTCCACAGCCCAGGGCAACTCGTGGTTTGTAAGCCCCGCAGCACCTCTGTAAGGGTCCGGGGGAGTGGAGGGCTCTGGGCCCTGCATCCACTTGGCATGGTCCGGGAACTTGGGGGCACCCGCCAGCCAGTGCAGAACGCTGCCACAGCCTAGCAGTACCCAGAGCCCCGGTGGGTACTGGCCCCCATGTCCCTGCTCAGTGCCTCCAGGCACACTCAGGCCAAGGCCGTGGGTCTGGCTGCCGTCTGGGAAATGCTTTCCCGATGCGGAAGCGCAGCTGGGCGTCTCTGCCCGCCGGAATGTCTGTGTCAGCACAAGGGGCCTGCTCCCCAGGCCCGGCCAGCTCCAGCTTCCTCCCCGGGCTGGGCGGCCACCAGGCCCCTTTGCCAGGATGGGAGAGCTGGCGTGGGGGGACAAGGGCCCAATGCCACCTCCCAAATGCCACAGTTTCCCCTCAGGGCTGGGCCAGTCCCACAGGAGGCCCAGTGCCAGGATGGTGGCGCAGAACTCCCACTTCCTGGGCCAGTGGGAGCTGGGAAGGCGGGACAGGGCCCGGCCGGCTGCTGCTGTGTGGTGTCTGTCCCTTAGCGTCCTCTTCTGACACCCCCTCTGTAAAGTCCTCCCTGAGACCTCGCGCCAACTCCAACCCGCAGTTCAGGCACCTGAGCACATGCTGCTAATTCCCCAAGAAGGCAGCAGGGCCCAGGTGGTCCAGGCTACCTCGGCCTCTGGGCACAGAGCAGCGAGGGCAAGGGTGGCTGGGCTGGGAGGGCTGGACACCCCTGGTCATTAGGTTCTGCGCCACCCCTCCCCCAGACTCCTAGAAGTTAAGGCCTGGGGTGGGGGCCGATAGGGAGACGGCAGGAGGCCAAAGCACAGGCTCCCTGTCCACACATCCATGTGCTGGCCATGCGCCTTCCCAGGGTGGAACCTCCTACTTCACACCTGGAGAGGGACAGGGGAGGGAGCTAAGCCCCTGGCTGGCAGCGGGTGGGGTGGAGGCATGCGAGAGAGCAGTGAGAGAGGCCTCCAGAGACCCCCACTCAAGATCCCCAGGTGCCCCACGTTAGGGGTGAGGCTCAGCACAGCTCCCCAGGAAGCAGCAATCCATGAGTGTCCACCAGTATCTGCCTCTGCCCTCTGTGCTGGCCAGCCTGTGCACTGACAGGAGGACAGGAGGACCTCCCATGAGTAGGTGGGGGGCACTGGGCCCAGGGCACTACCCTGCAGTTTCTCCTCTCTCCACCCACCCAGGTGGCACCGTCGGTCACATGACTGGTGTCAGCTGTGACGCGTGAGCAGGCCGTGCTGTGGCTTCTAGTGAAAGCCCCGAGAAGCAGGCACGAGACCCTGGGCCTTTCCCCAGCCTGACCCCCATGGCTCTGGACACCCATGGGGGCCGTGGTCTGAGGTCTGGATGAGATGGAGGGCCAGGGACACAAGAAGGCACGGGCGTGCCCCAGCCTGGCCAGGCTGGGAGGAGTCGAGCCCCAGGCTGGAGGACAGTGGAGGAGAGAAAATGGAGCCCCAGCCAGACAGGACAGGACAGGACAGGACTGGCGATACCCGCTGGGCCCCCACCTGCCGGGAGAAGGGCCAGGAAGGGGCTGGGGGAGACTCCTCCAACACCTGCCCAAGGAAGGGGAGCCCAGGGCCTCTCTGCCCAGGAGCCCTCCCTTGCCACCCCACGCCACCCTGGGTCAATCTGCAGTATGGGGTCAAACTCAGTCCCACCTGCCCCTCCCCAGAGACCCGCCTCCAGGCTCCAAGGCCTCGTCCACTGCAGCGTGGTCTATTTCAGGAGCAGAGGGCACCGGGGCCCCCACCAGGCCCGAGCGCAGGAGGCCTGGCTCCTCCGCCTCCTGGTAAACGGTTACCCACCTTGTCCCTTGCCCAGGCCCCTGGAAGGAGAATGAAACCCAGACCCTGCCAAGCCGAACACCCTTCCTGATGGCAGCCGTGCCTGGGGCCGGCAGAAACCAGGAGCTGCTTCCCATTACAAATGTGGGCCAACTGGGAGAGCCCAGACCCCGCAGCTGTGACCCACGGCCCTCCTCCAGAGACCCCACAGGTCAGGGGGCATCCGACCTGGCACAGCACCTGAGGACTCAACCCCAGCTGCCCCAGGGAGGCAGCACCCAGGCCACAGCAGAGCGATGGCCAGGGCCTCTGCTCGTGTGCACAGTGGGCGTGGGGCCAGCCCGACTCTCCCCTGTGGTGCAAGGCCCGACACGGAGCCATGAATGCGGACAAGCACCTCAGCAAGGTGGTCCCTCCACAGGGGAGGCCAGCCACACCCTGGTGCCAACTCATAGGGATATGAGAGCTGCCAGGGAGTAGTGACCGCAGGGTGTGCCCATGGACACCAGGTCTCAAACTACACCCAGATAAGGAGACAGGTCAGGGACAGTGACCAGGGGGGCTTCCTGGGGAGGCAGGCCTGACCTGGCCTTTGGGCATTTTCAGGGACAGAAGGAGACTGATGAGGATGTGGGGCAGGCTCAGGGTTGCTGGGCCAAGAGGCAGTCAGGGCCAAGAGGCAGACTCCAGGGAGGACTGGCTGTGGAGGGCACCTGGGCACACCACCACATGGAGCCCAGCCCCTGGGTCACAACAGGCACCAGCTGGCCAGAGTGGACTAGAAAGGTGGTGGCCTGGGAGCATCACCAGGACTTCACCAGCAATTCATAGGGCCCGGGGACCTGTCCTTCACTCCTCTGGCTGCCCTCCGCTGTACCTGGGGACATCAGGGTCGGAGGGTTGGCCCCCAGCTCCTGCCCACTGCCTTCTGAGGCACCCCCTCACCTCTGACACCCCAGACGCCACCCTCCCTGCCCCACACGTGGGATTTGCTGCAGTCTGCCAGCTCCTGCTCCACCCGGGAGTCCCCAGGCACCCGCTGCACAGGCTGAGCTGGAGAACAGCTCTTGTCCACGCAAGACGCATGGCAGCCACCACTAAACGGCAGGGGCTTCCCCTGGGCTCTGAGCATCCACACCCTGCCCTCCAGCCTTTACACTGGAAGACAGTCGGGGCCCACAGGTGACATCACGTGGCCCGTCAGGAGGAAGGACGCTGCCCCTCTCATTCCAGGTCCCCACCTCCTGCCCCTGGAGCCGCCTCCATCCAGAAGTGAGGAGGGGGATGGGAGGGTGAGGATTCTGGCTTTTGGCTGAGGGCTCGGTGCAGTCAGAAGCCCAGCCACAGCCCAGGGCCCAGAGAAAGAGGGTAAGAGGACCGAGGGTGGGGGTCTGGGCCCAGGCCAGTTCTCAGGATGCCCTGGGAAAGAGACAGGGTGTGGCAGGGAAGGTGCCCAGGGGGCTGCTGAGCATCGTCATTACAAACCGGAGGCACAGAGAAGAGCGGCAGCCAAGACTCAGCCACACGAGGACCCAGACAGAGGTCAGAACTCCAGACAGAGGCCAGGCTGGACGAGAAGAGGCCAGGGGAGGGAAGCAGACCAGAGGCAGATGACAAACGAGGAGGGGAAGACACAGGCTGGCTGAGCCGAGGCCGGCCCTGGGAACTGGCCATGAGGGGCAGCCCTGCTTCCTCGCTGCCATCCAGAGGACAGCCAGCCAGAGGACGCTGGCCCAGGAAGGCCAGGCTTGGCCCCAGAGGAAGGAGGCTTTGCTACGGGAAGACCAGGGCCTGCAGGTGTGTGGCTCCGAGGCTGGCCAAGCCTGGTCTGCAACCTCAGTCTGTGTAGCGACAGGCCACGTAACTGACGTCTGTCTAACAACTGTAACAAAATCCCTTCATCCGTGTGACTTAGAAACAGCCGAGTTTATTTCTCAGAGTTCTAGATGTTGGACGCCCAAGATCGGGGTACAGCAGATTCAGTGTCTGATGATGACGCTGTCCCTCAGTCTCTCCTAAAGGCCCCACCTCTTACCAGTACCACTCTGGGCATTCAGTGGAACCCAAGAATTTAGGGCCCAACATTCAGACCATGTCAGAGGTAAAGCTGAAGGCCCCCGACGTCCAGGCACCGCCAGCAGGAGGGGTAAGAGTGGACCAGCAGCCCCAGAGTGCAGAGGGGCAGGGAGATTCTCCCCAGATGGGGCTGGGGCCAAACGCCAGCAGCTAAGCAGGAGCCCAGTGAGGCCTGGAGCTGGTGGAGCCCCCGAGGCTGCTCTGGACTTCCCCTCGGGCTGTGGGTGCTGTCCTTCCCCGTCCCCTGCCTGGACCTCTGTATCCACTGCCGCCCTTCTCTGGGCCACTTGAAAACATGGGAGCCACCCAGCAGCCAGGAGCTCGGCACAGCGGGCTCTCTCTTGGTCATGAAGACGGCCCTTTGGGTCCATCACGGCCAGCGTACCCCAGGGAGGGTGAAAGTCCTCCGGCAGGTGGCGTTGGAGACTCCTGCAGGAGAGCTGCGGTGCCGGAGATGGGTCTCTTCCCAGCAGGCAGGCAGGGAGAGCTCCCCCTCCAGGGCCCCGAGCTGCAGACACCTGGCCACCCGAGGTGCCAGACCCCTGCCCCGGTGGCAGGACGAGGGTTTGATTGGCTTTTCTTGCCTCCCTCCTACCCAGGCATGGCGGAGGACAGCACAGCTGGCCTGGGTCAGCTGCTGGCCAGCCCTGGGGCTTCCTAATCAGAGGCTCAGGTCCCTTCCCACATTCTTTTCCCTCCCTGGGGACAGCGAGGCCTGGCGGGTGTGAGGGAGCCGGGATGGAGCCCAGTGACAGCTCAGGGCCTGACTCCCCGGGAACACTGCGAGGCCAAGTCCCTAGAGGAGGACGTCACAGTGCCCTCTGGGCTCTTCACTCCAGTGAGGACCACAACTTTACCCAGGAAGCCCTTGCACTGAGCTGTAGAGGGGCAGGGGTCAGCAGACCTGGACTCCCCCAGAAGAGCTGGCAATTTCCCGTGAGAAAGCCCCTGCCCAGCCCCCACACCGCAGCCACTGGCTGTCCCCTCCCAGGCCTCCTTATCTCCCGGCAGGAGCAAGGTCAGCTGGGGCTGGAACAGCAGGGCAGTCTCAGGGCAGAATCCCACCCAGCGTGGGAAGGCTGGCCTGCCGGCCTGGACGGGGGAAGCCCACCCAGCCGTGGAGACCAAGGGCCCCTGAGACTCCTGTTCCCTCCAAGGGCCGACCCTGGTTTCTCCCACCTGGAAATGCGGATTTCTCAGACGGACAGGACTACAGACCAGAGGCAGAGGGGGGAGGGAGTGACCCGAGGGAGCCCGAGGGCCTGGGGCTTGCCCAGAGACCTGCTGGGGTCCCAGGAAAGGTGCTGACCACCCCTGTGTGGGATCCAGGTCCCTGGAGGATCCTGCTCCCAAGAGTCTCAGCCAAGGGAATGCCAAGGCTGGTGGGGGGCCTGGCTCAGGAGGGGCAGCTCTTCTGTCCACCCACTGCCCACTCCAGGGAGTATTGCCACCAGCAGGCGCAGGGCTACAGGCCTCGGGGAAGTTCCTCCAAATCCTCTGGAGCACCAAGAGGTGACCGCATCGCTTGTCCTACTTTACAGATGGAGACTGAGGTTCAGAGTAGTGGAGTTATTCACCCAAGGCCACAGAGTGAGGACCGATGTAGAGCCTCAAACTCAGCTACCCCGGGGTGGTCTTTCTAGAGGGACTTAAACAGGAAGCCAAAGCCACTCTGGCCCTGGGGCAGCCCGGAAAGGACCTTCACAGAGAGCCTACGTTCCTCCCCAGAGCCTGCCTGTCCTCTCAGGGGCCAGCCAGAGTCCACACCCTGCCCAGGAAGCGGAAGCCACAGCTGGCGTCCACCTAGCTGGGAGATGCGCCCACTCAGGTCACCCAGTCCAGCCAAGTGAACTCACTCTGGCTCCAGGATGGTCTCCTAGAACATGACACAGGGCCTGGAGAGGGTCCCGGGCGGGGACCCAGACACCCAGGCTGCCATGCCAGCACTCGGGGTTTACAGAGTCAATCCATCACGCGGAGCAGTTTCTGGGCCCCGCCACCAACTCGTGCACACGGCCCTACGTGTGAGCTGACCCCCTGGAGTCGTCTCGGTTTCCCAGGGCCTGCCCTCACAAGGCAGCGGCCGTCCCCAGCCTCCTTCGCACTTGCTCTCCAGAGCCGCGATTTCAGGGGAGGGAGGCTGGCAGGGGGACAGAGAAAACAGCAGGCTCTTGGCTCTCAGCAGGGCCCCCTCCGCCACATGGTGACTCGGAGCCACAGCCATCCCAAACACGCAGAGCTGGGGCAGCAGACTCTCGGGGGACCGGGGCCAGGCAAGGGGCAGCCGTGGGCGTGGGAGGCCAGTGTGGGGTCTGAGGCCAGATCCCTGGCTGAGACACCAAGCAGCCTCCCACCTGGGCCCCTGGCCACCTGGTCCATGACCCTGCCTCCAGCCAACTCTGCGGGGTGGCGAGAACCGGCCTGTCCTTAGGGACCCCCAACACAGATACCGAGGCCTCCTGAGCAGCTCAGGCGGAAGCCAGGGTGGATCTGCTTGCTGACACTGCGCTCAGCACTGGTGGAGCTACAGCCATAGCCAACCACGTCTGAATGGTCATCAACACAGGACAGCAGCCCCAGAGCAGGTCACCATCCCCCAGCTTCCGAGAGCAGGGTCTGCGGAAGCCTACCCACCACGGGAACAGCTCTGTTCTAGGAGAGCCTCATCTCCACCCGCCTCGCAGAATCAGGAAACAGACACAGACAGGCTGGAAAGAGCAGCTCTGAGTCTGGGGTGCCACAGGCCCTCGGGACCCCCTTTCCCAGGCCTCAACACACCTGCCCAGGAACCCACCCAGAGAATCAGGGAAGGCAGAGGCACAGGTTCACCACCTCAGCCCTGCAGAACAGCTCCTGGAGCCTGGAGCCCAGCTCGGGACAGGCAGGCCCTGGCCCCTGGGGACCATCTTCATCCTTGACATGGACTCTCCAAGCCCAGAGCAAGGTCCCTGTGTAGGGTCTGCGGCCCCTCCACCCACTGTGATGGGCCAGCCGAGGCCAGGCCAGGAGCTCTTCCCAGGAGGGACCCTAGACAGCAGCCCAGTAACTGCCACACCTGGGAGACAGCAAGAGCCCAAGTGTCTGCCTGTGACAGGCACCGACTGCAGGGAAGGATCGGTGGGCCAGGCCAGAAGCTGGCTGGACACCCAGGGACTGGCAGGCCCCCAGCCCTGGAGCCAGCCAGGAACCTGACCTGCAGAGTGGAGCTTCCCAGGGTCCAGGCCCTCTCACCCTCCCGCAGGGCCTCCGTCTCATGCTCTGCCTGGTTTCTCACCAAGGGTATGAGGACACTTGGGCCACCCCTGCCCCAGGCCTGGCTCAGCCCCAGTCTAGCTGGACCTGGGAGGCTGCAGGGCCAGGGCCCGATTCCACCCCCAGCTGGGAGGCAGTGGTGGAGCAGTACTGACACTTCCCAGTTCACCGCAGAGCCAGGAGGGAGCCCACCCAGGGCCAGGCTCTTACCACATCAAACGGAGCATTCAAGGCCCTTGGCAGGTGTGGGAAATTGCCCAGCCCTCTGGCTGATGGGAGCTGGTTATCCCTGACCCCACAGAGTGTCCGTCAGTTACTCCAGAGGAGTCCATGCCCACTGGGGTCCTGGGTGCTGCCCCAACAGTGACTCCCAGCCCCTGGCCCAGGCCTGCCAGGCCACACCAGGCGAGGAGGGGAGGGCTGCTCCCAGGGTGGGTGTGAGATCCGCTCAAATTATGAGCCACCACCCACAATGCCAGAGGGCAGGCAAGGGCTTGGCCCTAAGCCCAGAGA